>NW_026047169.1:429398-731984 GCF_023864275.1 Schistocerca cancellata | reverse complement strand
GGACAACACAAATTGCGTCCCGATTCAATACATCGTCCTCCAGCCGACTTGACTCCATGGGTCTATTGCTGCCTCGCGCACCTTATGGCCGTTCTGCTGTGAGTCTAGATTATCGAATGACGAAAAACTGATAGTGAATTGTAACGTTCAGTGCCACCTAATAACGATGGATCACTCAAATTGCGTCCCGATTCAATACATCGTCCTCCAGCAGACTTGTCTCCATGGGTCTATTGCTGCCTCGGGCACCTTATGGCTGTTCTGCTGTGAGTCAAAGATTTTCGAATCGGACGAAAAACTGATAGTGAATTGTAACTTTCAGGGCCACCTAATGACGATGGATCACTCAAATTGCGTCCCGATTCAATACATCGTCCACCAGCCGACTTGTCTCCATGGGTCTATTGCTGCCTCGGGCACCTAATGGCCGTTCTGCTGAGAGTCAAAGATTTACGAATCGGACGAAAAACTGATAGTGAACTGTAACGTTCAGGGCCTCCTAATGACGATGGAACACTCAAATTGCGTCCCGATTCAATACATCGTCCTTCAGCAGACTTGTCCCCATGGGTCTATTGCTGCCTCGGGCACCTTATGGCCGTTCTGCTGTGAGTCAAAGATTTTCGAATCGGACGAAAAACTGATAGTGAATTGTAACGTACAGGGCCACCTAATGACGATGGATCACTCAAATTGCGTCCCGATTCAATACATCGCCCTCCAGCAGACTTGTCTCCATGGGTCTATTGCTGCCTCGGGCACCTTATGGTCGCTCTCCCGTGAGTCTAGATTATCGAATGGGACGAAAATCTGATAGTTAATTGTAACATTCACGGCTTCCTAATGACGATGGAACACTCAAATTGCGTCCCGATTCCATACATCGTCCTCCAGCAGACTCGTCTCCATGGGTCAATTGCTGCCTCGGGCACCTTATGGCCGTTCTGCTGTGTGTCAAAGATTTTCGAATCGGACGAAAAACTGATAGTGAATTGTAACATTCAGGGCCACCTAATGAAGATGGACCACACAAATTGCGTCCCGATTCAATACATCGTCCTCCAGCAGACTTGTCTCCATGGGTCTATTGCTGCCTCGGGCACCTTATGGCCGTTCTGCTGTGACTCAAAGATTTTCGAATCGGACGAAAAACTGATAGTGAATTGTAACGTTCAGGGCCTCCTAATGACGATGGAACACTCAAATTGCGTCCCGATTCAATACATCGTCCTCCAGCAGACTTGTCTCCATGGGTCTATTGCTGCCTCGGGCACCTTATGGCCGTTCTGCTGTGAGTCAAAGATTTTCGAATCGGACGAAAAACTGATAGTGAATTGTAACATTCAGGGCTACCTAATGACGATGGACCACACAAATTGCGTCCCGATTCAATACATCGTCCTCCAGCCGACTTGACTCCATGGGTCTATTGCTGCCTCGGGCACCTTATGGCCGTTCTGTTGTGAGTCTAGATTATCGAATGGGACGAAAAACTGAAAGTGAATTGTAACGTTCACGGCCACCTAATGACGATGGATCACTCAAATTGCGTCCTGATTCAATACATCGTCCTCCAGCAGACTTGTCTCCATGGGTCTATTGCTGCCTCGGGCACCTTATGGCCGTTCTGCTGTGAGTCAAAGATTTTCGAATCGGACGAAAAACTGATAGTGAATTGTAACTTTCAGGGCCACCTAATGACGATGGATCACTCAAATTGCGTCCCGATTCAATACATCGTCCACCAGCCAACTTGTCTCCATGGGTCTATTGCTGCCTCGGGCACCATATGGCCGTTCTGCTGTGAGTCAAAGATTTTCGAATCGGACGAAAAACTGATAGTGAACTGTAACTTTCAGTGCCTCCTAATGACGATGGAACACTCAAACTGCGTCCCGATTCAATACATCGCCCTCCAGCAGACTTGTCTCCATGGGTCTATTGCTGCCTCGGGCACCTTATGGCCGTTCTGCTGTGAGTCAAAGATTTTCGAATCGGACGAAAAACTGATAGTGAATTGTAACTTTCAGGGCCACCTAATGACGATGGATCACTCAAATTGCGTCCCGATTCAATACATCGTCCTCCAGCAGACTTGTCTCCATGGGTCTATTGCTGCCTCGGGCACCTTATGGCCGTTCTGCTGTGAGTCAAAGATTTCGAATCGGACGAAAAACTGATAGTGAATTGTAACATTCAGGGCTACCTAATGACGATGGACCACACAAATTGCGTCCCGATTCAATACATCGTCCTCCAGCCGACTTGACTCCATGGGTCTATTGCTGCCTCGGGCACCTTATGGCCGTTCTGCTGTGAGTCTAGATTATCGAATGGGACGAAAAACTGAAAGTGAATTGTAACGTTCACGGCCACCTAATGACGATGGATCACTCAAATTGCGTCCTGATTCAATACATCGTCCTCCAGCAGACTTGTCTCCATGGGTCTATTGCTGCCTCGGGCACCTTATGGCCGTTCTGCTGTGAGTCAAAGATTTTCGAATCGGACGAAAAACTGATAGTGAATTGTAACTTTCAGGGCCACCTAATGACGATGGATCACTCAAATTGCGTCCCGATTCAATACATCGTCCTCCAGCAGACTTGTCTCCATGGGTCTATTGCTGCCTCGGGCACCTTATGGCCGTTCTGCTGTGAGTCAAAGATTTTCGAATCGGACGAAAAACGGATAGTAGATTGTTACGTTCAGGGCCACCTAATGACGATGGATCACTCAAATTGCGTCCCGATTCAATACATCGTCCTCCAGCAGACTTGTCTCCATGGGTCTATTGCTGCCTCGGGCACCTTATGGCCGTTCTGCTGTGACTCTAAGATTTTCGAATCGGACGAAAAACTGATATTGATTTGTAACATTAAGGGCTACCTAATGACGATGGACCACACACATTGCGTCCCGATTCAATACATCGTCCTCTAGCCGACTTGACTCCATGGGTCTATTGCTGCCTCGGGCACCTTATGGCCGTTCAGCTGTGAGTCTAGATTATCGAATGGGACGAAAAACTGATAGTGAATTGTAACTTTCAGGGCCACCTAATGACGATGGATCACTCAAATTGCGTCCCGATTCAATACATCGTCCTCCAGCAGACTTGTCTCCATGGGTCTATTGCTGCCTCGGGCACCTTATGGCCGTTCTGCTGTGAGTCAAAGATTTTCGAATCGGACGAAAAACTGATAGTGAATTGTAACGTTCAGGGCCACCTAATGACGATGGATCACTCAGATTGCGTCCCGATTCAATACATCTTCCTCCAGCAGACTTGTCTCCATGGGTCTATTGCTGCCTCGGGCACCTTATGGCCGTTCTGCTGTGAGTCAAAGATTTTCGAATCGGACGAAAAACTGATAGTGAACTGTAACGTTCAGGGCCTCCGAATGACGATCGAACACTCAAACTGCGTCCCGATTCAATACATCGTCCTCCAGCAGACTTGTCTCCATGGGTCTATTACTGCCTCGGGCACCTTATGGCCGTTCTGCTGTGAGTCAAAGGTTTTCGAATCGGACGTAAAACTTTTAGAAGATTGTAACGTTCAAGGCCACCTAATGACGATGGATCACTCAAATTGCGTCTCGATTCAATACATCGTCCTACAGCAGACTTGTCTCCATGGGTCTATTGCTGCCTCGGGCACCTTATGGCCGTTCCGCTGTGACTCTAAGATTTTCGAATCGGACGAAAAACTGATAGTGAATTGTAACGTTCAGGGCCACCTAATGACGATGGATCACTCAAATTGCGTCCCGATTAAATACATCGTCCTCCAGCAGACTTGTCTCCATTGGTCTATTACTGCCTCGGGCACCTTATGGCCGTTCTGCTGTAACTGAAAGATTTTCGAATCGGACGAAAAACTGATAGTGAATTGTAACGTTCAGGGACTCCTAATGACGATGGAACACTCAGATTGCCTCCCGATTCAATACATCGTCCTCCAGCAGACTTGTCTCCATGGGTCTATTGCTGCCTCGGGCACCTTATGGCCGTGGGTCAAAGATTTTCGAATCGGACGAAAAACTGATAGTGAATTGTAACATTCACGGCTACCTAATGACGATGGACCACACAAATTGCGTCCCGATTCAATACATCGTCCTCCAGCCGACTTGACTCCATGGGTTTATTGCTGCCTCGGGCACCTGATGGCCGTTCTGCTGTGAGTCTAGATTATCGAATGGGAAGAAAAACTGATAGTGAATTGTAACGTTCAGGGTCACCTAATGACGATGGAACACTCAAATTGCCTCCAGATTCAATACATCGTCCTCCAGCCGACTTGACTCCATGGGTTTATTGCTGCCTCGGGCACCTGATGGCCGTTCTGCTGTGAGTCTAAATTATCGAATGGGACGAAAAACTGATAGTGAATTGTAACGTTCAGGGCCACCTAATGACGATGGATCACTCAAATTGCGTCCCGATTCAATACATCGTCCTCCAGCAGACTTGTCTCCATGGGTCTATTGCTGCCTCGCGCACCTTATGGCCGTTCTGCTGTGAGTCAAAGTTTTTTTAATCGGACGAAAAACTGATAGTCAATTGTAACTCTCAGGGCCATCTAATGACGATGGATCACTCAAATTGCGTCCCGATTCAATACATCGTCCTCCAGCCGACTTTTCTGCATGGGTCTATTGCTGCCTCGGGCACCTTATTGCCGTTCTGCTGTGAGTCAAAGATTTTCGAATCGGACGAAAAACTGATAGTGAACTGTAACATTCAGGGCCTCCTAATGTCGATGGAACACTCAAATTGCGTCCTGATGCAATACATCGTCCTCCAGCAGACTTGTCTCCATGGGTCTATTGCTGCCTCGGGCACCTTATGGCCGTTCTGCTGTGAGTCAAAGATTTTCGAATCGGACGAAAAACTGATAGTGAATTGTAACATTCAGGGCTACCTAATGACGATGGACCACACAAATTGCGTCCCGATTCAATACATCGTCCTCCAGCAGACTTGTCTGCATGGTTCTATTGCTGCCTCGGGCACCTTATGGCCGTTCTGCTGCGAGTCAAAGATTTTCGAATCGGACGAAAAACTCATAGTGAATTATAACGTTCAGGGCCTCCTAATGACGATGGAACACTCAAACTGCGTCCCGATTCAATACATCGTCCTCCAGCAGACTTGTCTCCATGGGTCTATTGCTGCCTCGGGCACCTTATGGCCGTTCTCCTTTGAGTCAAAGATTTTCGAATCGGACGAAAAACTGATAGTGAATTGTAACGTTCAGGGCCACCTAATGACGATGGATCACTCAAATTGCGTCCCGATTCAATACATCGTCCTCCAGCAGACTTGTCTCCACGGGTCAATTGCTGCCTCGGGAACCTTATGGTCGTTCTCCCGTGAGTCTAGATTATCGAATGGGACGAAAAACTGATAGTTAATAGTAACATTCAGGGCTTCCTAATGACGATGGAACACTCAAATTGCGTCCCGATTCAATACTTCGTCCTCCAGCCGACTTGACTCCATGGGTCTATTGCTGCCTCGGGCACCTTATGGGCGTTCTGCTGTGAGTCTAGATTATCGAATGGGACGAAAAACTGATAGTGAATTGTAACGTTCAGGCCACCTAATGACGATGGATCACTCAAATTGCGTCCCGATTCAATACATCTCCCTGCAGCCGACTTGTCTCCATGGGTCTATTGCTGCCTCGGGCACCTTATGGCCGTTCTGCTGTGACTCAAAGATTTTCGAATCGGACGAAAAACTGATAGTGAATAGTAACGTTCAGGGCCTCCTAATGACGATGGAACACTCAAATTGCGTCCCGATTCAGTACCTCGTCCTCCAGCAGACTTGTCTCCATGGGTCTATTGCTGCCTCGGGCAGCTTATGGCCGTTCTGCTGTGAGTCAAAGATTTTCGAATCGGACGAAAAACTGATAGTGAATTGTAACGTTCAGGGCCACCTAAAGACGATGGATCACTCAAATTGCGTCCCGATTGAATACATCGTCCTCCAGTAGACTTGTCTCCATAGGTCTATTGCTGCCTCGGGCACCTTATGGTCGTTCTCCCGTGAGTCTAGATTATCGAATGGGACGAAAAACTGATAGTTAATTGTAACATTCAGGGCATCCTAATGACGATGGAGCACTCAAATTGCGTCCCGATTCAATACATCGTCCTCCGGCAGACTTATCTCCACGGGTCAATTGCTACCTCGGGCACCTTATGTCCGTTCTGTTGTGAGTCAAATATTTTCGAATCGGACGAAAAACTGACAGTGACTTGTAACATTCAGGGCCACCTAATGACGATGGACCACACAAATTGCGTCCCGATTCAATACATCGTCCTCCAGCAGACTTGTCTCCACGGGTCAATTGCTGAGTCGGGCACCTTATGGCCGTTCTGCTGTGAGTCAAAGATTTTAGAATCGGACGAAAAACTGATAGTGAATTGTAACATTCAGGGCCACCTAATGACGATGGACCACACTAATTGCGTCCCGATTCAATACATCGTCCTGCAGCCGACTTGTCTCCATGAGTCTTTTGCTGCCACGGGCGCCTTATGGCCGTTCTGCTGTGAGTCAAAGATTTTCGAATCGGACGAAAAACTGATAGTGAATTGTAACATTCAGGGCCACCTAATGACGATGGATCACTCAAACTGTGTCCCGATTCAATACATCATCCTCCAGCCGACTTGTCTCCATGGGGCTATTGCTGCCTCGGGCACCTTATGGCCGTTCTGCTGTGAGTCAAAGAGTTTCGAATCGGACGAAAAACTGATAGTGAATTGTAACGTTTAGGCCCTCCTAATGACGATGGAACACTCAAATTGCGTCCCGATTCAATACATCGTCCTCCAGCAGACTTGTCTCCATGGGTCTATTGCTGCCTCGCGCACCTTATGGCCGTTCTGCTGTGAGTCAAAGTTTTTTTAATCGGACGAAAAACTGATAGTCAATTGTAACTCTCAGGGCCATCTAATGACGATGGATCACTCAAATTGCGTCCCGATTCAATACATCGTCCTCCAGCCGACTTTTCTGCATGGGTCTATTGCTGCCTCGGGCACCTTAAGGCCGTTCTGCTGCGAGTCAAAGATTTTCGAATCGGACGAAAAACTCATAGTGAATTATAACGTTCAGGGCCTCCTAATGACGATGGAACACTCAAACTGCGTCCCGATTCAATACATCGTCCTCCAGCAGACTTGTCTCCATGGGTCTATTGCTGCCTCGGGCACCTTATGGCCGTTCTCCTGTGAGTCAAAGATTTTCGAATCGGACGAAAAACTGATAGTGAATTGTAACGTTCAGGGCCACCTAATGACGATGGATCACTCAAATTGCGTCCCGATTCAATACATCGTCCTCCAGCAGACATGTCTCCACGGGTCAATTGCTGCCTCGGGAACCTTATGGTCGTTCTCCCGTGAGTCTAGATTATCGAATGGGACGAAAAACTGATAGTTAATAGTAACATTCAGGGCTTCCTAATGACGATGGAACACTCAAATTGCGTCCCGATTCAATACTTCGTCCTCCAGCCGACTTGACTCCATGGGTCTATTGCTGCCTCGGGCACCTTATGGCCGTTCTGCTGTGACTCAATGATTTTCGAATCGGACGAAAAACTGATAGTGAATTGTAACGTTCAGGGCCTCCTAATGACGATGGAGCACTCAAATTGCGTCCCGATTCAATACATCATCCTCCAGCAGACTTATCTCCACGGGTCAATTGCTGCCTCGGGCACCTTATGTCCGTTCTGCTGTGAGTCAAATATTTTCGAATCGGACGAAAAACTGACAGTGAATTGTAACATTCAGGGCCACCTAATGACGATGGACCACACAAATTGCGTCCCGATTCAATACATCGTCCTCCAGCAGACTTGTCTCCACGGGTCAATTGCTGAGTCGGGCACCTTATGGCCCTTCTGCTGTGAGTCAAAGATTTTCGAATCGGACGAAAAACTGATAGTGAATTGTAACATTCAGGGCTACCTAATGACGATGGACCACACAAATTGCGTCCCGATTCAATACATCGTCCTCCAGCAGACTTGTCTCCATGGTTCTATTGCTGCCTCGGGCACCTTATGGCCGTTCTGCTGCGAGTCAAAGATTTTCGAATCGGACGAAAAACTCATAGTGAATTATAACGTTCAGGGCCTCCTAATGACGATGGATCACTCAAATTGCGTCCCGATTCAATACATCGTCCTCCAGCAGACTTATCTCCACGGGTCAATTGCTGCCTCGGGCACCTTATGGTCGTTCTCCCGTGAGTCTAGATTATCGAATGGGACGAAAAACTGATAGTTAATAGTAACATTCAGGGCTTCCTAATGACGATGGAACACTCGAATTGCGTCCCGATTCAATACTTCGTCCTCCAGCAGACTTATCTCCACGGGTCAATTGCTGCCTCGGGCACCTTATGGTCGTTCTCCCGTGAGTCTAGATTATCGAATGGGACGAAAAACTGATAGTTAATTGTAACATTCAGGGTATCCTAATGACGATGGAGCACTCAAATTGCGTCCCGATTCAATACATCGTCCTCCAGCAGACTTATCTCCACGGGTCAATTGCTGCCTCGGGCACCTTATGTCCGTTCTGCTGTGAGACAAATATTTTCGAAACGGACGAAAAACTGACAGTGAATTGTAACATTCAGGGCCACCTAATGACGATGGACCACACAAATTGCGTCCCGATTCAATACATCGTCCTCCAGCAGACTTGTCTCCACGGGTCAATTGCTGAGTCGGGCACCTTATGGCCGTTCTGCTGTGAGTCAAAGATTTTAGAATCGGACGAAAAACTGATAGTGAATTGTAACATTCAGGGCCACCTAATGACGATGGACCACACAAATTGCGTCCCGATTCAATACATCGTCCTGCAGCCGACTTGTCTCCATGAGTCTTTTGCTGCCACGGGCGCCTTATGGCCGTTCTGCTGTGGAGTCAAAGATTTTCGAATCGGACGAAAAACTGATAGTGAATTGTAACATTCAGGGCCACCTAATGACGATGGATCACTCAAACTGTGTCCCGATTCAATACATCATCCTCCAGCCGACTTGTCTCCATGGGGCTATTGCTGCCTCGGGCAATTTATGGCCGTTCTGCTGTGAGTCAAAGATTTTCGAATTGGACGAAAATTTGATAGTGAATTGTAACATTCACGGCTACCTAATGACGATGGACCACACAAATTGCGTCCCGATTCAATACATCGTCCTCCAGCCGACTTGACTCCATGGGTCTATTGCTGCCTCGGGCACCTGATGGCCGTTCTGCTGTGAGTCTAGATTATCGAATGGGACGAAAAACTGATAGTGAATTGTAACGTTCAGGGCCACCTAATGACGATGGATCACTCAAATTGCGTCCCGATTCAATGCATCGTCCTCCAGCAGACTTGTCTCCATGGGTCTATTGCTGCCTCGGGCACCTTATGGCCGTTCTGCTGTGAGTCAAAGATTTTCGAATCGGACGAAAAACTGATAGTGAACTGTAACGTTCAGGGCCTCCGAATGACGATCGAACACTCAAACTGCGTCCCGATTCAATACATCGTCCTCCAGCAGACTTGTCTCCATGGGTCAATTGCTGCCTCGGGCACCTTATGGCCGTTCTGCTGTGAGTCAAAGGTTTTCGAATCGGACGTAAAACTGATAGAAGATTGTAACGTTCAAGGCCACCTAATGACGATGGATCACTCAAATTGCGTCTCGATTCAATACATCGTCCTACAGCAGACTTGTCTCCATGGGTCTATTGCTGGCTCGGGCACCTTATGGCCGTTCTGCTGTGACTCTAAGATTTTCGAATCGGACGAAAAACTGATAGTGAATTGTAACGTTCAGGGACTCCTAATGACGATGGAACACTCAAATTGCCTCCCGATTCAATACATCGTCCTCCAGCAGACTTGTCTCCATGGGTCTATTGCTGCCTCGGGCACCTTATGGCCGTGGGTCAAAGATTTTCGAATCGGACGAAAAACTGATAGTGAATTGTAACATTCACGGCTACCTAATGACGATGGACCACACAAATTGCGTCCCGATTCAATACATCGTCCTCCAGCCGACTTGACTCCATGGGTTTATTGCTGCCTCGGGCACCTGATGGCCGTTCTGCTGTGAGTCTAGATTATCGAATGGGACGAAAAACTGATAGTGAATTGTAACGTTCAGGGTCACCTAATGACGATGAAACACTCAAATTGCCTCCCGATTCAATACATCGTCCTCCAGCCGACTTGACTCCATGGGTTTATTGCTGCCTCGGGCACCTGATGGCCGTTCTGCTGTGAGTCTAAATTATCGAATGGGACGAAAAACTGATAGTGAATTGTAACGTTCAGGGCCACCTAATGACGATGGATCACTCAAATTGCGTCCCGATTCAATACATCGTCCTCCAGCAGAATTGTCTCCATGGGTCTATTGCTGCCTCGCGCACCTTATGGCCGTTCTGCTGAGAGTCAAAGTTTTTTTAATCGGACGAAAAACTGATAGTCAATTGTAACTCTCAGGGCCATCTAATGACGATGGATCACTCAAATTGCGTCCCGATTCAATACATCGTCCTCCAGCCGACTTTTCTGCATGGGTCTATTGCTGCCTCGGGCACCTTATTGCCGTTCTGCTGTGAGTCAAAGATTTTCGAATCGGACGAAAAACTGATAGTGAACTGTAACGTTCAGGGCCTCCTAATGTCGATGGAACACTCAAATTGCGTCCTGATGCAATACATCGTCCTCCAGCAGACTTGTCTCCATGGGTCTATTGCTGCCTCGGGCACCTTATGGCCGTTCTGCTGTGAGTCAAAGATTTTCGAATCAGACGAAAAACCGATAGTGAATTGTAACATTCAGGGCTACCTAATGACGATGGACCACACAAATTGCGTCTCGATTCAATACATCGTCCTCCAGCAGACTTGTCTCCATGGTTCTATTGCTGCCTCGGGCACCTTATGGCCGTTCTGCTGTGAGTCAAAGATTTTCGAATCGGACGAAAAACTCATAGTGAATTATAACGTTCAGGGCCTCCTAATGACGATGGAACACTCAAACTGCGTCCCGATTCAATACATCGTCCTCCAGCAGACTTGTCTCCATGGGTCTATTGCTGCCTCGGGCACCTTATGGCCGTTCTCCTGTGAGTCAAAGATTTTCGAATCGGACGAAAAACTGATAGTGAATTGTAACGTTCAGGGCCACCTAATGACGATGGATCACTCAAATTGCGTCCCGATTCAATACATCGTCCTCCAGCAGACTTGTCTCCACGGGTCAATTGCTGCCTCGGGAACCTTATGGTCGTTCTCCCGTGAGTCTAGATTATCGAATGGGACGAAAAACTGATAGTTAATAGTAACATTCAGGGCTTCCTAATGACGATGGAACACTCAAATTGCGTCCCGATTCAATACTTCGTCCTCCAGCCGACTTGACTCCATGGGTCTATTGCTGCCTCGGGCACCTTATGGGCGTTCTGCTGTGAGTCTAGATTATCGAATGGGACGAAAAACTGATAGTGAATTGTAACGTTCAGGCCACCTAATGACGATGGATCACTCAAATTGCGTCCCGATTCAATACATCGTCCTCCAGCAGGC
This sequence comes from Schistocerca cancellata, assembly GCF_023864275.1. Taxonomy (NCBI): domain Eukaryota; kingdom Metazoa; phylum Arthropoda; class Insecta; order Orthoptera; family Acrididae; genus Schistocerca; species Schistocerca cancellata. Next base: position 720,346 of record NW_026047169.1, on the reverse strand, counting down.
TTGTCTCCATGGGTCTATTGCTGCCTCGGGCACTTTATAGCCGTTCTGCTGTGAGTCAAAGATTTTCGAATCGGACGAAAAACTGATAGTGAATTGTAACTTTCAGTGTCACCTAATGACGATGGATCACTCAAATTGCGTCCCGATTCAATACATCTCCCTGCAGCCGACTTGTCTCCATTTGTCTATTGCTGCCTCGGGCACCTTATGGCCGTTCTGCTGTGACTCAAAGATTTTCGAATCGGACGAAAAACTGATAGTGAATTGTAACGTTCAGGGCCTCCTAATGACGATGGAACACTCAAATTGCGTCCCGATTCAATACCTCGTCCTCCAGCAGATTTGTCTCCATGGGTCTATTGCTGCCTCGGGCAGCTTATGGCCGTTCTGCTGTGAGTCAAAGATTTTCGAATCGGACGAAAAACTGATAGTGAATTGTAACGTTCAGGGCCACCTAAAGACGATGGATCACTCAAATTCCGTCCCGATTGAATACAAAGTCCTCCAGTAGACTTGTCTCCATAGGTCTATTGCTGCCTCGGGCACCTTATGGTCGTTCTCCCGTGAGTCTAGATTATCGAATGGGACGAAAAACTGATAGTTAATTGTAACATTCAGGGCATCCTAATGACGATGGAGCACTCAAATTGCGTCCCGATTCAATACATCGTCCTCCAGCAGACTTATCTCCACGGGTCAATTGCTGCCTCGGGCACCTTATGTCCGTTCTGCTGTGAGTCAAATATTTTCGAATCGGACGAAAAACTGACAGTGAATTGTAACATTCAGGGCCACCTAATGACGATGGACCACACAAATTGCGTCCCGATTCAATACATCGTCCTGCAGCCGACTTGTCTCCATGAGTCTTTTGCTGCCACGGGCGCCTTATGGCCGTTCTGCTGTGAGTCACAGATTTTCGAATCGGACGAAAAACTGATAGTGAATTGTAACTTTCACGGCCACCTAATGACGATGGATCACTCAAACTGTGTCCCGATTCAATACATCATCCTCCAGCCGACTTGTCTCCATGGGGCTATTGCTGCCTCGGGCACCTTATGTCCGTTCTGCTGTGAGTCAAAGATTTTCGAATCGGACGAAAAACTGATAGTGAATTGTAACGTTTAGGCCCTCCTAATGACGATGGAACACTCAAATTGCGTCCCGATTCAATACATCGTCCTCCAGCAGACTTGTCTCCATGGGTCTATTGCTGCCTCGGGCACCTTATGGCCGTTCTGCTGTGAGTCAAAGATTTTCGAATTGGACGAAAATTTGATAGTGAATTGTAACATTCACGGCTACCTAATGACGATGGACCACACAAATTGCGTCCCGATTCAATACATCGTCCTCCAGCCGACTTGACTCCATGGGTCTCTTGCTGCCTCGGGCTCCTGATGGCCGTTCTGCTGTGAGTCTAGATTATCGAATGGGACGAAAAACTGATAGTGAATTGTAACGTTCAGGGCCACCTAATGACGATGGATCACTCAAATTGCGTCCCGATTCAATACATCGTCCTCCAGCAGACTTGTCTCCATGGGTCTATTGCTGCCTCGCGCCCCTTATGGCCGTTCTGCTGTGAGTCAAAGATTTTTTAATCGGACGAAAAACTGATAGTGAATTGTAACTTTCAGGGCCATCTAATGACGATGGATTACTCAAATTGCGTCCCGATTCAATACATCGTCCTCCAGCCGACTTGTCTCCATGGGTCTATTGCTGCCTCGGGCACCTTATTGCCGTTCTGCTGTGAGTCAAAGATTTTCGAATCGGACGAAAAACTAATAGTGAACTGCAACGTTCAGGGCCTCCTATTGACGATGGAACACTCAAATTGCGTCCTGATGCAATACATCGCCCTCCAGCAGACTTGTCTCCATGGGTCTATTGCTGCCTCGGGCACCTTATGGCCGTTCTGCTGTGAGTAAAATTTTCGAATCGGACGAAAACCTGATAGTGAATTGTAACGTTCAGGGCCACCTAATGACGATGGATCACTCAAATTGCGTCCCGATTCAATACATCGTCCTCCAGCAGACTTGTCTCTATGGGTCTATTGCTGCCTCGGGCACCTTACGGCCGTTCTGCTGTGAGTCAAAGATTTTCGAATCGGACGAAAAACTGATAGTGAATTGTAACGTTCAGGACCTCCTAATGACGATGGAACACTCAAATTGCGTCCCGATTCAATACCTCGTCCTCCAGCAGACTTGTCTCCATGGGTCTACTGCTACCTCGGGCAGCTTATGGCCGTTCTGCTGTGAGTCAAAGATTTTCGAATCGGACGAAAAACTGATAGTGAATTGTAACGTTCAGGGCCACCTAATGACGATGGATCACTCAAATTGCGTCCCGATTCAATACATCGCCCTCCAGCAGACTTGTCTCCAAGGGTCTATTGCTGCCTCGGGCACCTTATGGTCGTTCTCCCGTGAGTCGAGATTATCGAATGGGACGACAAACTGATAGTTAATTGTAACATTCAGGGCTTCCTAATGACGATGGAACACTCAAATTGCGTCCCGATTCAATACATCGTCCTCCAGCAGACTCGTCTCCATGGGTCTATTGCTGCCTCGGGCACCTTATGGCCGTTCTGCTGTGTGTCAAAGATTTTCGAATCGGACGAAAAACTGATAGTGAATTGTAACATTCAGGGCCACCTAATGAAGATGGACCACACAAATTGCGTCCCGATTCAATACATCGTCCTCCAGCAGACTTGTCTCCATGGGTCTATTGCTGCCTCGGGCACCTTATGGCCGTTCTGCTGTGAGTCAAAGATTTTCGAATCGGACGAACAACTGATAGTGAATTGTAACATTCAGGGCCACCTAATGACGATGGATCACTCAAATTGTGTCCCGATTCAATACATCGTCCTCCAGCCGACTTGACTCCATGGGGCTATTGCTGCCTCGGGCACCTTATGGCCGTTCTGCTGTGAGTCAAAGATTTTCGAATCGGACGAAAAACTGATAGTGAATTGCAACGTTCAGGGCCACCTAATGACGATGGAACACTCAAATTGCGTCCCGATTCAATACATCGTCCCCCAGCAGACTTGTCTCCATGGGTCTATAGCTGCCTCGGGCACCTTATGGCCGTTCTGCTGTGAGTCAAAGATTTTCGAATCGGACGAAAAACTGATGGTGAATTGTAACATTCAGGGCTACCTAATGGCGATGGACCACACAAATTGCGTCCCGATTCAATACATCGTCCTCTAGCCGACTTGTCTCCATGGGTCTATTGCTGCCTCGGGCACCTTATAGTCGTTCTCCCGTGAGTCTAGATTATCGAATGGGACGAAAAACTGATAGTTAATTGTAACATTCAGGGCATCCTAATGACGATGCAACACTCAAATTGCGTCCCGATTCAATACATCGTCCTCCAGCAGACTTGTCTCCATGGGTCAATTGCTGCCTCGGGCACCTTATGGCCGTTCTGCTGTGAGTCAAAGATTTTCGAATCGGACGAAAAACTGATAGTGAATTGTAACATTCAGGGCCACCTAATGACGATGGACCACACAAATTGCGTCCCGATTCAATACATCGTCCTCCAGCCGACTTGACTCCATGGGTCTATTGCTGCCTCGGGCATCTTATGGCCGTTCTGCTGTGAGTCTATTTTATCGAATGGGACGAAAAACTGATAGTGAATTGTAACGTTCAGGGCTTCCTGATGACGATGGAACACTCAAATTGCGTCCCGATTCAATACATCGTCCTCCAGCAGACTTGTCTCCATGGGTCAATTGCTGCCTCGGGCACCTTATGGCCGTTCTGCTGTGAGTCAAAGATTTTCGAATCGGACGAAAAACTGATAGTGAATTGTAACATTCAGGGCCACGTAATGACGATGGATCACTCAAATTGCGTCCCGATTCCATACATCGTCCTGCAGCCGACTTGTCTCCATGGGTCTATTGCTGCCTCGGGCGCCTTATGGCCGTTCTGCTGTGAGTCCAAGATTTTCGAATCGGACGAAAAACTGATAGTGAATAGTAACATTCAGGGCATCCTAATGACGATGCAACACTCAAATTGCGTCCCGATTCAATACATCGTCCTCCAGCAGACTTGTCTCCATGGGTCAATTGCTGCCTCGGGCACCTTATGGCCGTTCTGCTGTGAGTCAAAGATTTTCGAATCGGACGAAAAACTGATAGTGAATTGTAACATTCAGGGCCACCTAATGACGATGGACCACACAAATTGCGTCCCGATTCAATACATCGTCCTCCAGCCGACTTGACTCCATGGGTCTATTGCTGCCTCGGGCATCTTATGGCCGTTCTGCTGTGAGTCTATTTTATCGAATGGGACGAAAAACTGATACTGAATTGTAACGTTTAAGGCTTCCTGATGACGATGGAACACACAAATTGCGTCCCGATTCAATACATCGTCCTCCAGCCGACTTGTCTCCATGGGTCTATTGCTGCCTCGGGCACCTTATAGTCGTTCTCCCGTGAGTCTAGATTATCGAATGGGACGAAAAACTGATAGTTAATTGTAACATTCAGGGCATCCTAATGACGATGCAACACTCAAATTGCGTCCCGATTCAATACATCGTCCTCCAGCAGACTTGTCTCCATGGGTCAATTGCTGCCTCGGGCACCTTATGGCCGTTCTGCTGTGAGTCAAAGACTTTCGAATCGGACGAAAAACTGATAGTGAATTGTAACATTCAGGGCCACCTAATGACGATGGACCACACAAATTGCGTCCCGATTCAATACATCGTCCTCCAGCCGACTTGACTCCATGGGTCTATTGCTGCCTCGGGCATCTTATGGCCGTTCTGCTGTGAGTCTATTTTATCGAATGGGACGAAAAACTGATAGTGAATTGTAACGTTCAGGGCTTCCTGATGACGATGGAACACTCAAATTGCGTCCCGATTCAATACATCGTCCTCCAGCAGTCTTGTCTCTATGGGTCAATTGCTGCCTCGGGCACCTTATGGCCGTTCTGCTGTGAGTCAAAGATTTTCGAATCGGACGAAAAACTGATAGTGAATTGTAACATTCAGGGCCACCTAATGACGATGGATCACTCAAATTGTGTCCCGATTCAATACATCATCCTCCAGCCGACTTGTCTCCATGGGGCTATTGCTGCCTCGGGCACCTTATGGCCGTTCTGCTGTGAGTCAAAGATTTTCGAATCGGACGAAAAACTGAAAGTGAATTGTAACGTTCAGGGCCACCTAATGACGATCGATCACTCAAATTGCGTCCCGATTCAATACATCGTCCTCCAGCAGACTTGTCTCCATGGGTCTATTGCTGCCTCGGTCACCTTATGTCCGTTCTGCTGTGAGTCAAAGATTTTCGAATCGGACGAAAAACTGATAGTGAATTGTTACGTTCAGGGCCTCCTAATGACGATGGAACACTCAAATTGCGTCCCGATTCAATACATCGTCCTCCAGCAGACTTCTCTCCATGGGTCTATTGCTGCCTCGGGCACCTTATGGCCGTTCTGCTGTGAGTCAAAGATTTTCGAATCGGACGAAAAACTGATAGTGAATTGTAACATTCAGGGCCACTTAATGACGATGTATCACTCAAATTGCGTCCCGATTCAATACATCGTCCTCCAGCAGAATTGTCTCCATGGGTCTATTGCTGCCTCGGGCACCTTATGGCCGTTCTGGTGTGAGTCAAAGATTTTCGAATCGGACGAAAAACTGATAGTGAATTGTAACTTTCAGGGCAACCTACTGACGATGGATCACTCAAATTGCGTCCCGATTCAATACATCGTCCTCCAGCCGACTTGTCTCCATGGGTCTATTGCTGCCTCGGAATCTTATGGCCGTTCTGCTGTGAGTCTAGTTTATCGAATGGGACGAAAAACTGATAGTGAATAGTAACGTTCAGGGCCACCTAATGACGATGGATGACTCAAATTGCTTCCCGATTCAATACATCGTCCTCCAGCAGACTTGACTGCATGGGTCTATTGCTGCCTCGGGTACCTTATGTTCGTTCTCCCGTGAGTCTAGATTATCGAATGGGACGAAAAACTGATAGTTAATTGTACTATTCAGGGCTTCCTAATGACGATGGAACACTCAAATTGCGTCCCGATTCAATACATCGTCCTCCAGCAGACTTGTCTCCATGGGTCTATTGCTGCCTCGGGCACCTTATGGCCGTTCTGCTGTGAGTCAAAGATTTTCGAATCGGACGAAAAACTGATAGTGAATTGTAACTTTCAGTGCCACCTAATGACGATGGACCACTCAAATTGCGTCCGGATTCAATACATCTCCCTTCAGCCGACTTGTCTCCTTGGGTCTATTGCTGCCTCGGGCACCTTATGGCCGTTCTGCTGTGAGTCAAAGATTTTCGAATCGGACGAAAAACTGATAGTGAATTGTAACGTTCAGGGCCACCTAATGACGATGGATCACTCAAGTTGCGTCCTGATTCAATACATCGTCCTCCAGCAGACTTGTCTCCATGGGTCTATTACTGCCTCGGGCACCTTATGGCCGTTCTGCTGTGACTCAAAGATTTACGAATCGGACGAAAAACTGATAGTGAATTGTAACGTTCAGGGCCTCCTAATGACGATGGAACACTCAAATAGCGTCCCGATTCAATACATCGTCCTCCAGCAGACTTGTCTCCATGGGTCTATTGCTGCCTCGGGCACCTTATGGCCGTTCTGCTGTGAGTCAAAGATTTTCGAATCGGACGAAAAACAGATAGTGTATTGTAACTTTCAGTTTCACCTAATGACGATGGATCACTTAAATTGCGTCCGGATTCAATACTTCTCTCTGCAGCCGACTTGTCTCCTTGGGTCTATTGCTGCCTCGGGCACCTTATGGCCGTTCTGCTGTGACTCAAAGATTTTCGAATCGGACGAAAAACTGATAGTGAATTGTAACGTTCAGGGCCTCCTAATGACGATGGAACACTCAAATTGCGTCCCGATTCAATACATCGTCCTCCAGCAGACTTGTCTCCATGGGTCAATTGCTGCCTCGGGCACCTTATGGCCGTTCTGCTGTGAGCCAAAGATTTTCGAAACGGACGAAAAACTGATAGTGAATTGTAACATTCAGGGCCACCTAATGACGATGGATCACTCAAATTGCGTCCCGATTCAATTCATCGTCCTGCAGCCGACTTGTCTCCATGGGTCTATTGCTGCCTCGGGCACCTTATGGCCGTTCTGCTGTGAGTCAAAGATTTCCGAATCGGACGAAAAACTGATAGTAGATTGGAACGTTCAGGGCCACCTAATGACGATGGATCACTCAAATTGCGTCCCAATTCAATACATCGTCCTCCAGCAGACTTGTCTCCATGGGTCTATTGCTGCCTCGATCACCTTATTGCTGTTCTGCTGTGAGTCAAAGATTTTCGAATCGGACGAAAAACTGATAGTGAATTGTAACGTTCAGGGCCACCTAAAGACGATGGATCACTCAAATTGCGTCCCGATTCAATACATCGTCCTCCAGCAGACTTGTCTCCATAGGTCTATTGCTGCCTCGGGCACCTTATGGTCGTTCTCCCGTGTGTTTAGATTATCGAATGGGACGAAAAACTGATAGTTAATTGTAACATTCAGGGCATCCTAATGACGATGGAACACTCAAATTGCGTCCCGATTCAATACATCGTCCTCCAGCAGACTTGTCTCCATGGGTCAATTGCTGCCTCGGGCACCTTATGGCCGTTCTGCTGTGAGTCAAAGATTTTCTAATCGGACGAAAAACTGAAAGTGAATTGTAACATTCAGGGCCACCTAATGACGATGGACCACACAAATTGCGTCCCGATTCAATACATCGTCCTCCAGCCGACTTGACTCCATGGGTCTATTACTGCCTCGGGCACCTTATGGCCGTTCTGCTGTGACTCAAAGATTTACGAATCGGACGAAAAACTGATAGTGAATTGTAACGTTCAGGGCCTACTAATGACGATGGAACACTCAAATTGCGTCCCGATTCAATACATCGTCCTCCAGCAGACTTGTCTCCATGGGTCTATTGCTGCCTCGGGCACCTTATGGCCGTTCTGCTGTGAGTCAAAGATTTTCGAATCGGACGAAAAACTCATAGTGTATTGTAACTTTCAGTTTCACCTAATGACAATGGATCCCTCAAATTGCGGTAGGATTCAATACATCTCCCTGCAGCCGACTTGTCTCCTTGTGTCTATTGCTGCCTCGGGCACCTTATGGCCGTTCTGCTGTGACTCAAAGATTTTCGAATCGGACGAAAAACTGATAGTGAATTGTAACTTTCAGGGCCACCTAATGACGATGGATCACTCAAATTGCGTCCCGATTCAATACCTCGTCCTCCAGCAGACTTATCTCCATGGGTCTATTGCTGCCTCGGGAAGCTTATGGCCGTTCTGCTGTGAGTCAAAGATTTTCGAATCGGACGAAAAACTGATAGTGAATTGTAACGTTCAGGGCCACCTTAAGACGATGGATCACTCAAATTGCGTCCCGATTCAATACATCGTCCTCCAGCAGACTTGTCTCCATGGGTCTCTTGCTGCCTCGGGCACCTTATGGTCGTTCTCCCATGTGTCAAGATTATTGAATGGGACGAAAAACTGATAGTTAATTGTAACATTCAGGGCATCCTAATGACGATGGAACACTCAAATTGCGTCCCGATTCAATACATTGTCCTCCAGCAGACTTGTCTCCATGGGTCTATTGCTGCCTCGGGCACCTTATGGCCGTTCTGCTGTGAGTAAAAGATAATCGAATCGGACGAAAAACTGATAGTGAATTGTAACATTCAGGGCCACCTAATGACGATGGACCACACAAATTGCGTCCCGATTCATTACATCGTCCTCCAGCCGACTTGACTCCATGGGTCTATTGCTGCCTCGGGCATCTTATGGCCGTTCTGCTGTGAGTCTAGTTTATCGAATGGGACGAAAAACTAATAGTGAATTGTAACGTTCAGGGCTTTTGGATGACGATGGAACACTCACATTGCGTCCCGATTCAATACATCGTCCTCCAGCAGACTTGTCTCCATGGGTCTGTTGCTGCCTCGGGCACTTTATAGCCGTTCTGCTGTGAGTCAAAGATTTTCGAATCGGACGAAAAACTGATAGTGAATTGTAACTTTCAGTGCCACCTAATGACGATGGATCACTCAAATTGCGTCCCGATTCAATACATCTCCCTGCAGCCGACTTGTCTCCATTTGTCTATTGATGCCTCGGGCACCTTATGGCCGTTCTGCTGTGAGTCAAAGATTTACGAATCGGACGAAAAACTGATAGTGAATTCTAACGTTCAGGGCCTCCTAATGACGATGGAACACTCAAATTGCGTCCCGATTCAATACATCCTCCTCCAGCAGACTTGTCTCCATGGGTCTATTGCTGCCTCGGGCACCTTATGGCCGTTCTGCTGTGAGTCAAAGATTTTCGAATCGGACGAAAAACTGATAGTGTATTGTAACTTTCAGTTTCACCTAATGACGATGGATCACTCAAATTGCGTCCGGATTCAATACATCTCTCTGCAGCCGACTTGTCTCCTTGGGTCTATTGCTGCCTCGGGCACCTTATGGCCGTTCTGCTGTGAGTCAAAGATTTTCGAATCGGACGAAAAACTGATAGTGAATTGTAACGTTCAGGGCCTCCTAATGACGATGGAACACTCAAATTGCGTCCCGATTCAATACATCGTCCTCCAGCAGACTTGTCTCCATGGGTCTATTGCTGCCTCGGGCACCTTATGGCCGTTCTGCTGTGAGTCAAAGATTTTCGAATCGGACGAAAAACTGATAGTAGATTGTAGCGTTCAGGGCCACCTAATGACTATGGATCACTCAAATTGCGTCCCGATTCAATACATCGTCCTCCAGCAGACTTGTCTCCATGGGTCTATTGCTGCCTCGGGCACCTTATGGCCGTTCTGCTGAGACTCAAAGATTTTCGAATCGGACGAAAAACTGATAGTGAATTGTAACTTTCAGGGCCACCTAATGACGATGGATCACTCAAATTGCGTCCCGATTCAATACATCGTCCTCCAGCCGATTTGTCTCCATGTGTCTATTGCTGCCTCGGGCACATTATGGCCGTTGTGCTGTGAGTCAAAAATTTTCGAATCGGACGAAAACCTGATAGTGAATCGTAACGTTCAGGACCTCCTAATGACGATGGAACACTCAAATTGCGTCCCGATTCAATACCTCGTCCTCCAGCAGACTTGTCTCCATGGGTCTATTGCTGCCTCGGGAAGCTTATGGCCGTTCTGCTGTGAGTCAAAGATTTTCGAATCGGACGAAAAACTGATAGTGAATTGTAACGTTCAGGGCCACCTAAAGACGATGGATCACTCAAATTGCGTCCCGATTCAATACATCGTCCTCCAGCAGACTTGTCTCCATGGGTCTATTGCTGCCTCGGGCACCTTATGGTCGTTCTCCCGTGTGTCAAGATTATTGAATGGGACGAAAAACTGATAGTTAATTGTAACATTCAGGGCATCCTAATGACGATGGAACACTCAAATTGCGTCCCGATTCAATACATTGTCCTCCAGCAGACTTGTCTCCATGGGTCAATTGGTGCCTCGGGCACCTTATGGCCGTTCTGCTGCGAGTCAAAGATTTTCGAAACGGACGAAAAACTGATAGTGAAATGTAACATTCAGGGCCACCTAATGACGATGGATCACTCAAATTGCGTCCCGATTCAATACATCGTCCTGCAGCCGACTTGTCTCCATGGGTCTATTGCTGCCTCGGGCACCTTATGGCCGTTCTGCTGTGAGTCAAAGATTTTCGAATCGGACGAAAAACTGATAGTAGATTGTAACGTTCAGGGCCACCTAATGACGATGGATCACTCAAATTGCGTCCCGATTCAATACATCGTCCTCCAGCAGACTTGTCTCCATGGGTCTATTGTTGCCTCGGGCACCTTATTGCCGTTCTGCTGTGAGTCAAAGATTTTCGAATCGGACGAAAAACTGATAGTGAATCGTAACGTTCAGGGCCACCTAAAGACGATGGATCACTCAAATTCCGTCCCGATTCAATACATCGTCCTCCAGCAGACTTGTCTCCATAGGTCTATTGCTGCCTCGGGGACCTTATGGTCGTTCTCCCGTGTGTTTAGATTATCGAATGGGACGAAAAACTGATAGTTAATTGTAACATTCAGGGCATCCTAATGACGATGGAACACTCAAATTGCGTCCCGATTCAATACATCGTCCTCCAGCAGACTTGTCTCCATGGGTCAATTGCTGCCTCGGGCACCTTATGGCCGTTCTGCTGTGAGTCAAAGATTTTCGAATCGGACGAAAAACTGATAGTGAATTGTAACATTCAGGGCCACCTAATGACGATGGACCACACAAATTGCGTCCCGATTCAATACATCGTCCTCCAGCCGACTTGACTACATGGGTCTATTACTGCCTCGGGCACCTTATGGCCGTTCTGCTGTGACTCAAAGATTTACGAATCGGACGAAAAACTGATAGTGAATTGTAACGTTCAGGGCCTCCTAATGACGATGGAACACTCAAATTGCGTCCCGATTCAATACATCGTCCTCCAGCAGACTTGTCTCCACGGGTCTATTGCTGCCTCGGGCACCTTATGGCCGTTCTGCTGTGAGTCAAAGATTTTCGAATCGGACGAAAAACTCATAGTGTATTGTAACTTTCAGTTTCACCTAATGACGATGGATCACTCAAATTGCGTCCGGATTCAATACATCGTCCTCCAGCAGACTTGTCTCCATGGGTCTATTGCTGCCTCGGGCACCTTATGGCCGTTCTGCTGTGACTCAAAGATTTTCGAATCGGACGAAAAACTGATAGTGAATTGGAACTTTCAGGGCCACCTAATGACGATGGATCACTCAAATTGCGTCCCGATTCAATACATCGTCCTCCAGCCGACTTGTCTCCATGTGTCTATTGCTGCCTCGGGCACATTATGGCCGTTCTGCTGTGAGTCAAAGATTTTCGAATCGGACGAAAAACTGATAGTGAATTGTAACGTTCAGGGCCACCTAAAGACGATGGATCACTCAAATTGCGTCCCGATTCAATACATCGTCCTCCAGCAGACTTGTCTCCATGGGTCTATTGCTGCCTCGGGCACCTTATGGTCGTTCTCCCGTGTGTCAAGATTATTGAATGGGACGAAAAACTGATAGTTAATTGTAACATTCAGGGCAACCTAATGACGATGGAACTCTCTAATTGCGTCCCGATTCAATACATCGTCCTCCAGCAGACTTGTCTCCATGGGTCAATTGCTGCCTCGGGCACCTTATGGCCGTTTTGCTGTGAGTCAAAGATAATCGAATCGGACAAAAAACTGATAGTGAATTGTAACATTCAGGGCCACCTAATGACGATGGACCACACAAATTGCGTCCCGATTCAATACATCGTCCTCCAGCCGACTTGACTCCATGGGTCTATTGCTACCTCGGGCATCTTATGGCCGTTCTGCTGTGAGTCTAGTTTATCGAATGGGACGAAAAACTGATAGTGAATTGTAACGTTCAGGGCTTTTTGATGACGATGGAACACTCAAATTGCGTCCCGATTCAATACATCGTCCTCCAGCAGACTTGTCTCCATGGGTCTATTGCTGCCTCGGGCACCTTATTGCCGTTCTGCTGTGAGTCAAAGATATTCGAATCGGACGAAAAACTGATAGTGAATCGTAACGTTCAGGACCTCCTAATGACGATGGAACACTCAAATTGCGTCCCGATTCAATACCTCGTCCTCCAGCAGACTTGTCTAAATGGGTCTATTGCTGCCACGGGCAGCTTATGGCCGTTCTGCTGTGAGTCAAAGATTTTCGAATCAGACGAAAAACTGATAGTGAATTGTAACGTTCAGGGCCACCTAAAGACGATGGATCACTAAAATTGCGTCCCGATTCAATACATCGTCCTCCAGCAGACTTGTCTCCATAGGTCTATTGCTGCCTCGGGCACCTTATGGTCGTTCTCCCGTGAGTTTAGATTATGGAATGGGACGAAAAACTGATAGTTAATTGTAACATTCAGGGCATCCTAATGACGATGGAACACTCAAATTGCGTCCCGATTCAATACATCGTCCTCCAGCCGACTTGACTACATGGGTCTATTACTGCCTCGGGCACCTTATGGCCGTTCTGCTGTGACTCAAAGATTTACGAATCGGACGAAAAACTGATAGTGAATTGTAACGTTCAGGGCCTCCTAATGACGATGGAACACTCAAATTGCGTCCCGATTCAATACATCGTCCTTCAGCAGACTTGTCTCCACGGGTCTATTGCTGCCTCGGGCACCTTATGGCCGTTCTGCTGTGAGTCAAAGATTTTCGAATCGGACGAAAAACTCATAGTGTATTGTAACTTTCAGTTTCACCTAATGACGAAGGATCACTCAAATTGCGTCCGGATTCAATACATCGTCCTCCAGCAGACTTGTCTCCATGGGTCTATTGCTGCCTCGGGCACCTTATGGCCGTTCTGCTGTGACTCAAAGATTTTCGAATCGGACGAAAAACTGATAGTGAATTGGAACTTTCAGGGCCACCTAATGACGATGGATCACTCAAATTGCGTCCCGATTCAATACATCGTCCTCCAGCCGACTTGTCTCCATGTGTCTATTGCTGCCTCGGGCACATTATGGCCGTTCTGCTGTGAGTCAAAGATTTTCGAATCGGACGAAAAACTGATAGTGAATTGTAACGTTCAGGGCCACCTAAAGACGATGGATCACTCAAATTGCGTCCCGATTCAATACATCGTCCTCCAGCAGACTTGTCTCCATGGGTCTATTGCTGCTTCGGGCACCTTATGGTCGTTCTCCCGTGTGTCAAGATTATTGAATGGGACGAAAAACTGATAGTTAATTGTAACATTCAGGGCAACCTAATGACGATGGAACTCTCTAATTGCGTCCCGATTCAATACATCGTCCTCCAGCAGACTTGTCTCCATGGGTCAATTGCTGCCTCGGGCACCTTATGGCCGTTTTGCTGTGAGTCAAAGATAATCGAATCGGACAAAAAACTGATAGTGAATTGTAACATTCAGGGCCACCTAATGACGATGGACCACACAAATTGCGTCCCGATTCAATACATCGTCCTCCAGCCGACTTGACTCCATGGGTCTATTGCTACCTCGGGCATCTTATGGCCGTTCTGCTGTGAGTCTAGTTTATCGAATGGGACGAAAAACTGATAGTGAATTGTAACGTTCAGGGCCTACTAATGACGATGGAACACTCAAATTGCGTCCCGATTCAATACATCGTCCTCCAGCAGACTTGTCTCCATGGGTCTATTGCTGCCTCGGGCACCTTATTGCCGTTCTGCTGTGAGTCAAAGATATTCGAATCGGACGAAAAACTGATAGTGAATCGTAACGTTCAGGACCTCCTAATGACGATGGAACACTCAAATTGCGTCCCGATTCAATACCTCGTCCTCCAGCAGACTTGTCTAAATGGGTCTATTGCTGCCACGGGCAGCTTATGGCCGTTCTGCTGTGAGTCAAAGATTTTCGAATCAGACGAAAAACTGATAGTGAATTGTAACGTTCAGGGCCACCTAAAGACGATGGATCACTAAAATTGCGTCCCGATTCAATACATCGTCCTCCAGCAGACTTGTCTCCATAGGTCTATTGCTGCCTCGGGCACCTTATGGTCGTTCTCCCGTGAGTTTAGATTATCGAATGGGACGAAAAACTGATAGTTAATTGTAACATTCAGGGCATCCTAATGACGATGGAACACTCAAATTGCGTCCCGATTCAATACATCGTCCTCCAGCAGACTTGTCTCCATGGGTCAATTGCTGCCTCGGGCACCTTATGGCCGTTCTGCTGTGAGTCAAAGATTTTCTAATTCGACGAAAAACTGATAGTGAATTGTAACATTCAGGGCCACCTAATGACGATGGACCACACAAATTGCGTCCCGATTCAATACATCGTCCTCCAGCCGACTTGACTCCATGGGTCTATTGGTGCCTCGGGCATCTTATGGCCGTTCTGCTGTGAGTCTAGTTTATCGAATGGGACGAAAATCTGATAGTGAATTGTAACGTTCAGGGATTCCTGATGACGATGGAACACTCAAATTGCGTCCCGATTCAATACATCGTCCTCCAGCAGACTTGTTTCCAAGGGTCAATTGCTGCCTCGGGCACCTTATGGCCGTTCTGCTGTGAGTCAAAGATTTTCGAATCGGACGAAAAACTGATAGTGAATTGTAACATTCAGGGCCACCTAATGACGATGGATCACTCAAATTGTGTCCCGATTCAATACATCATCCTCCAGCCGACTTGTCTCCAAGGGGCTATTGCTGCCTCCGGCACCTTATGGCCTTTCTGCTGTGAGTCAAAGATTTTCGAATCGGACGAAAAACTGATAGTGAATTGTAACGTTCAGGCCCTCGTAATGACGATGGAACACTCAAATTGCGTCCCGATTCAATACATCGTCCTCCAGCCGACTTGTCTCCATAGGTCTATTGCTGCCTCGGGCACCTTATGGCCGTTCTGCTGTGAGTCAAAGATTTTCGAATCGGACGAAAAACTGAAAGTGAATTGTAACGTTCAGGGCCACCTAATGACGATCGATCACTCAAATTGCGTCCCGATTCAATACATCGTCCTCCAGCAGACTTGTCTCCATGGGTCTATTGCTGCCTCGGGCACCTTATGGCCGTTCTGCTGTGAGTCAAAGACTTTCGAATCGGACGAAAAACTGATAGTGAATTGTAACGTTCAGGGCCTCCTAATGACGATGGAACACTCAAATTGCGTCCCGTTTCAATTAATCGTCCTATAGCAGACTTGTCTCCATGGGTCTACTGCTGCCTCGGGCACCTTATGGCCGTTCTGCTGTGAGTCAAAGATTTTCGAATCGGACGAAAAACTGATAGTGAATTGTAACATTCAGGGCCACTTAATGACGATGGATCACTCAAATTGCGTCCCGATTCAATACATCGTCCTCCAGCAGACTTGTCTCCATGGGTCTATTGCTGCCTCAAGCACCTTATGGCCGTTCTGCTGTGAGGCAAAGATTTTCGAATCGGACGAAAAACTGATAGTGAATTGTAACTTTCAGGGCCACCTAATGACGATGGATCACTCAAATTGCGTCCCGATTCAATACATCGTCCTCCAGCCGACTTGTCTCCATGGGTCTATTGCTGCCTCGGGCACCTTATGGCCGTTCTGCTGTGAGTCAAAGATTTTCGAATCGGACGAAAAACTGATAGTGAACTGTAACTTTCAGGGCCTCCTAATGACGATGGAACACTCAAATTGCGTCCCGATTCAATACCTCGTCCTCCAGCAGACGTGTCTCCATGGGTCTATTGCTGCCTCGGGCACCTTATGGTCGTTCTCCCGTGCGTCTAGATTATCGAATGGTACGAAAAACTGATAGTTAATTGTAACATTCAGGGCTTCCTAATGACGATGGAACACTCAAATTGCGTCCCGATTCAATACATCGTCCTCCAGCCGACTTGACTCCATGGGTCTATTGCTGTCTCGGGCATCTTATGGCCGTTCTGCTGTGAGTCTATTTTATCGAATGGGACGAAAAACTGATAGTGAATTGTAACGTTCAGGGCTTCCTGATGAAGATGGAACACTCAAATTGCGTCCCGATTCAATACATCGTCCTCCAGCAGACTTGTCTCCATGGGTCAATTGCTGCCTCGGGCCCCTTATGGCCGTTCTGCTGTGAGTCAAAGATTTTCGAATCGGACGAAAAACTGATAGTGAATTGTAACATTCAGGGCCACCTAATGACGATGGATCACTCAAACAGCGTCCCGATTCAATACATCGTCCGGCAGCCGACTTGTCTCCATGGGTCTGTTGCTGCCTCGGGCGCCTTATGGCCGTTCTGCTGTGTGTCAAAGATTTTCGAATCGGACGAAAAACTGATAGTGAATTGTAACATTCTGGGCCACCTAATGACGATGGATCACTCAAATTGTGTCCCGATTCAATACATCATCCTCCAGCCGACTTGCCTCCATGGGGCTATTGCTGCCTCGGGCACCTTATGGCCGTTCTGC
The DNA here is from genome assembly GCF_023864275.1 of Schistocerca cancellata. Taxonomy (NCBI): domain Eukaryota; kingdom Metazoa; phylum Arthropoda; class Insecta; order Orthoptera; family Acrididae; genus Schistocerca; species Schistocerca cancellata. The sequence goes on along the minus strand of NW_026047169.1, from coordinate 703,224 downwards.
TGGTGAGTCAAAGATTTTCGAATCGGACGAAAAACTGATAGTGAATTGTAACGTTCAGGGCCACCTAATGACGATGGATCACTCAAATTGCGTCCCGATTCAATACATCGTCCTCCAGCAGACTTGTCTCCATGGGTCTATTGCTGCCTCGCGCACCTTATGGCCGTTCTGCTGTGAGTCAAAGATTTTCTAATCGGACGAAAAACTGATAGTGAATTGTAACATTCAGGGCCACCTAATGACGATGGACCACACAAATTGCGTCCCGATTCAATACATCGTCCTCCAGCCTTCTTGACTCCATGGGTCTATTGCTGCCTCGGGCATCTTATGGCCGTTCTGCTGTGAGTCTAGTTTATCGAATGGGACGAAAAACTGATAGTGAATTGTAACGTTCAGGGCTTCCTGATGACGATGGAACACTCAAATTGCGTCCCGATTCAATACATCGTCCTCCAGCAGACTTGTCTCCATGGGTCAATTGCTGCCTCGGGCACCTTATGGCCGTTCTGCTGTGAGTCAAAGATTTTCGAATCGGACGAAAAGCTGATAGTGAATTGTAATATTCAGGGCCACCTAAAGACGATGGATCACTCAAATTGCGTCCCGATTCAATACATCGACCTGCAGCCGACTTGTCTCCATGGGTCTATTGCTGCCTCGGGCACCTTATGGCCGTTCTGCTGTGAGTCAAAGATTTTCGAATCGGACGAAAAACTGATAGTGAATTGTAACATTCAGGGCCACCTAATGACGATGGATCACACAAATTGCGTCCCGATTCAATACATCATCCTCCAGCCGACTTGTCTCCAAGGGGCTATTGCTGCCTCGGGCACCTTATGGCCTTTCTGCTGTGAGTCAAAGATTTTCGAATCGGACGAAAAACTGATAGTGAATTGTAACGTTCAGGCCCTCCTAATGACGATGGAACACTCAAATTGCGTCCCGATTCAATACATGGTCCTCCAGCCGACTTGTCTCCATAGGTCTATTGCTGCCTCGGGCACCTTATGGCCGTTCTGCTGTGAGTCAAAGATTTTCGAATCGGACGAAAAACTGATAGTGAACTGTAACGTTCAGGGCCTCCTAATGACGATGGAACACTCAAATTGCGTCCCGATTAAATACCTCGTCCTCCAGCAGACTTGTCTCCATGGGTCTATTACTGCCTCGGGCAGCTTATGGCCGTTCTGCTGTGAGTCGAAGATTTTCGAATCGGACGAAAAACTGATAGTGAATTGTAACGTTCAGGGCCACCTAATGACGATGGATCACTCAAATTGCGTCCCGATTCAATACATCGTCCTCCAGCAGACTTGTCTCCATGGGTCTATTGCTGCCTCGGGCACCTTATGGTCGTTCTCCCGTGCGTCTAGATTATCGAATGGGACGAAAAACTGATAGTTAATTGTAACATTCAGGGCTTCCTAATGACGATGGAACACTCAAATTGCGTCCTGATGCAATAATCGTCCTCCAACAGACTTGTCTCCATGGGTCTATTGCTGCCTCGGGCACTTTATGGGCGTTCTGCTGTGAGTCTAGATTATCGAATGGGACGAAAAACTGATAGTGAATTCTAACGTTCAGGCCACCTAATGACGATGGATCACTCAAATTGCGTCCCGATTCAATACATCGTCCTCCAGCAGACTTGTCTCCATGGGTCTATTGCTACCTCGGACACTTTATGGCCGTTCTGCTGTGAGTCAAAGATTTTCGAATCGGACGAAAAACTGATAGTCAATTGTAACTTTCAGTGGCACCTAATGACGATGGATCACTCAAATTGCGTCCCGATTCAATACATCTCCCTGCAGCCGACTTGTCTCCATGGGTCAATTGCTGCCTCGGGCACCTTATGGCCGTTCTGCTGTGACTCAAAGATTTTCGAATCGGACGAATAACTGATACTGAATTGTAACGTTCAGGGCCTCCTAATGACGATGGAACACTCAAATTGCGTCCCGATTCAATACCTCGTCCTCCAGCAGACTTGTCTGCATGGGTCTATTGCTGCCTCGGGCAGCTTATGGCCGTTCTGCTGTGAGTCAAAGATTTTCGAATCGGACGAAAAACTGATAGTGAATTGTAACGTTCAGGGCCACCTAAAGACGATGGATCACTCAAATTTCGTCCCGATTCAATACATCGTCCTCCAGAAGACTTGTCTCCATAGGTCTATTGCTGCCTCGGGCACCTTATGGTCGTTCTACCGTGAGTCTAGATTATCGAATGGGACGAAAAACTGATAGTTAAGTGTAACATTCAGGGCATCCCAATGACGATGGAACACTCAAATTGCGTCCCGATTCAATACATCGTCCTCCAGCAGACTTGCCTCCATGGGTCAATTGCTGCCTCGCGCACCTTATGGCCGTTCTGCTGTGAGTCAAAGATTTTCGAATCGGACGAAAAACTGATAGTGAATTGTAACATTCAGGGCCACCAAATGACGATGGAGCACACAAATTGCCTCCCGATTCAATACATCGTCCTCCAGCCGACTTGACTCCATGGGTCTATTGCTGCCTCGGGCATCATATGGCCGTTCTGCTGTGAGTCTAGTTTATCGAATGGGACGAAAAACTGATAGTGAATTGTAACGTTCAGGGCTTCCTGATGACGATGGAACACTCAAATTGCGTCCCGATTCAATACATCGTCCTCCAGCAGACTTGTCTCCATGGGTCAATTGCTGCCTCGGGCACCTTATGGCCGTTCTGCTGTGAGTCAAAGATTTTCGAATCGGACGAAAAACTGATAGTGAATTGTGATATTCAGGGACACCTAATGACGATGGATCACTCAAATTGCGTCCCGATTCAATACATCGTCCTGCAGCCGACTTGTCTCCATGGGTCTATTGCTGCCTCGGGCACCTTATGGCCGTTCTGCTGTGAGTCAAAGATTTTCGAATCGGACGAAAAACTGATAGTGAATTGTAACATTCAGGGCCACCTAATGACGATGGATCACACAAATTGCGTCCCGATTCAATACATCATCCTCCAGCCGACTTGTCTCCAAGGGGCTATTGCTGCCTCGGGCACCTTATGGCCTTTCTGCTGTGAGTCAAAGATTTTCGAATCGGACGAAAAACTGATAGTGAATTGTAACGTTCAGGCCCTCCTAATGACGATGGAACACTCAAATTGCGTCCCGATTCAATACATCGTCCTCCAGCCGACTTGTCTCCATAGGTCTATTGCTGCCTCGGGCACCTTATGGCCGTTCTGCTGTGAGTCAAAGATTTTCGAATCGGACGAAAAACTGAAAGTGAATTGTAACGTTCAGGGCCACCTAATGACGACCGATCACTCAAATTGCGTCCCGATTCAATACATCGTCCTCCAGCAGACTTGTCTCCATGGGTCTATTGCTGCCTCGGGAACCTTATGGCCGTTCTGCTGTGAGTCAAAGACTTTCGAATCGGACGAAAAACTGATAGTGAATTGTAACGTTCAGGGCCTCCTAATGACGATGGAACACTCAAATTGCGTCCCGATTCAATTAATCGTCCTATAGCAGACTTGTCTCCATGGGTCTACTGCTGCCTCGGGCACCTTATGGCCGTTCTGCTGGGAGTCAAAGATTTTCGAATCGGACGAAAAACTGATAGTGAATTGTAACATTCAGGGCCACTTAATGACGATGGATCACTCAAAATGCGTCCCGATTCAATACATCGTCCTCCAGCAGACTTGTCTCCATGGGTCTATTGCTGCCTCGGGCACCTTATGGCCGTTCTGCTGTGAGGCAAACATTTTCGAATCGGACGAAAAACTGATAGTGAATTGTAACGTTCAGGGCCACCTAATGACGATGGATCACTCAAATTGCGTCCCGATTCAATACATCGTCCTCCAGCCGACTTGTCTCCATGGGTCTATTGCTGCCTCGGGCACCTTATGGCCGTTCTGCTGTGAGTCAAAGATTTTCGAATCGGACGAAAAACTGATAGTGAACTGTAACGTTCAGGGCCTCCTAATGACGATGGAACACTCAAATTGCGTCCCGATTAAATACCTCGTCCTCCAGCAGACTTGTCTCCATGGGTCTATTACTGCCTCGGGCAGCTTAAGGCCGTTCTGCTGTGAGTCGAAGATTTTCGAATCGGACGAAAAACTGATAGTGAACTGTAACGTTCAGGGCCTCCTAATGACGATGGAACACTCAAATTGCGTCCCGATTAAATACCTCGTCCTCCAGCAGACTTGTCTCCATGGGTCTATTACTGCCTCGGGCAGCTTATGGCCGTTCTGCTGTGAGTCGAAGATTTTCGAATCGGACGAAAAACTTATAGTGAATTGTAACGTTCAGGGCCACCTAATGACGATTGATCACTCAAATTGCGTCCCGATTCAATACATCGTCCTCCAGCAGACTTGTCTCCATGGGTCTATTGCTGCCTCGGGCACCTTATGGTCGTTCTCCCGTGCGTCTAGATTATCGAATGGGACGAAAAACTGATAGTTAATTGTAGCATTCAGGGCTTCCTAATGACGATGGAACACTCAAATTGCGTCCTGATGCAATAATCGTCCTCCAACAGACTTGTCTCCATGGGTCTATTGCTGCCTCGGGCACTTTATGGGCGTTCTGCTGTGAGTCTAGATTATCGAATGGGACGAAAAACTGATAGTGAATTCTAACGTTCAGGCCACCTAATGACGATGGATCACTCAAATTGCGTCCCGATTCAATACATCGTCCTCCAGCAGACTTGTCTCCATGGGTCTATTGCTACCTCGGACACTTTATGGCCGTTCTGCTGTGAGTCAAAGATTTTCGAATCGGACGAAAAACTGATAGTCAATTGTAACTTTCAGTGCCACCTAATGACGATGGATCACTCAAATTGCGTCCCGATTCAATACATCTCCCTGCAGCCGACTTGTCTCCATGGGTCAATTGCTGCCTCGGGCAGCTTATGGCCGTTCTGCTGTGAGTCAAAGATTTTCGAATCGGACGAAAAACTGATAGTGAATTGTAACGTTCAGGGCCACCTAAAGACGATGGATCACTCAAATTTCGTCCCGATTCAATACATCGTCCTCCAGAAGACTTGTCTCCATAGGTCTATTGCTGCCTCGGGCACCTTATGGTCGTTCTACCGTGAGTCTAGATTATCGAATGGGACGAAAAACTGATAGTTAAGTGTAACATTCAGGGCATCCCAATGACGATGGAACACTCAAATTGCGTCCCGATTCAATACATCGTCCTCCAGCAGACTTGCCTCCATGGGTCAATTGCTGCCTCGCGCACCTTATGGCCGTTCTGCTGTGAGTCAAAGATTTTCGAATCGGACGAAAAACTGATAGTGAATTGTAACATTCAGGGCCACCAAATGACGATGGAGCACACAAATTGCCTCCCGATTCAATACATCGTCCTCCAGCCGACTTGACTCCATGGGTCTATTGCTGCCTCGGGCATCATATGGCCGTTCTGCTGTGAGTCTAGTTTATCGAATGGGACGAAAAACTGATAGTGAATTGTAACGTTCAGGGCTTCCTGATGACGATGGAACACTCAAATTGCGTCCCGATTCAATACATCGTCCTCCAGCAGACTTGTCTCCATGGGTCAATTGCTGCCTCGGGCACCTTATGGCCGTTCTGCTGTGAGTCAAAGATTTTCGAATCGGACGAAAAACTGATAGTGAATTGTGATATTCAGGGACACCTAATGACGATGGATCACTCAAATTGCGTCCCGATTCAATACATCGTCCTGCAGCCGACTTGTCTCCATGGGTCTATTGCTGCCTCGGGCACCTTATGGCCGTTCTGCTGTGAGTCAAAGATTTTCGAATCGGACGAAAAACTGATAGTGAATTGTAACATTCAGGGCCACCTAATGACGATGGATCACACAAATTGCGTCCCGATTCAATACATCATCCTCCAGCCTACTTGTCTCCAAGGGGCTATTGCTGCCTCGGGCACCTTATGGCCTTTCTGCTGTGAGTCAAAGATTTTCGAATCGGACGAAAAACTGATAGTGAATTGTAACGTTCAGGCCCTCCTAATGACGATGGAACACTCAAATTGCGTCCCGATTCAATACATCGTCCTCCAGCCGACTTGCCTCCATAGGTCTATTGCTGCCTCGGGCACCTTATGGCCGTTCTGCTGTGAGTCAAAGATTTTCGAATCGGACGAAAAACTGAAAGTGAATTGTAACGTTCAGGGCCACCTAATGACGACCGATCACTCAAACTGCGTCCCGATTCAATACATCGTCCTCCAGCAGACTTGTCTCCATGGGTCTATTGCTGCCTCGGGAACCTTATGGCCGTTCTGCTGTGAGTCAAAGACTTTCGAATCGGACGAAAAACTGATAGTGAATTGTAACGTTCAGGGCCTCCTAATGACGATGGAACACTCAAATTGCGTCCCGATTCAATTAATCGTCCTATAGCAGACTTGTCTCCATGGGTCTACTGCTGCCTCGGGCACCTTATGGCCGTTCTGCTGGGAGTCAAAGATTTTCGAATCGGACGAAAAACTGATAGTGAATTGTAACATTCAGGGCCACTTAATGACGATGGATCACTCAAAATGCGTCCCGATTCAATACATCGTCCTCCAGCAGACTTGTCTCCATGGGTCTATTGCTGCCTCGGGCACCTTATGGCCGTTCTGCTGTGAGGCAAAGATTTTCGAATCGGACGAAAAACTGATAGTGAATTGTAACGTTCAGGGCCACCTAATGACGATGGATCACTCAAATTGCGTCCCGATTCAATACATCGTCCTCCAGCCGACTTGTCTCCATGGGTCTATTGCTGCCTCGGGCACCTTATGGCCGTTCTGCTGTGAGTCAAAGATTTTCGAATCGGACGAAAAACTGATAGTGAACTGTAACGTTCAGGGCCTCCTAATGACGATGGAACACTCAAATTGCGTCCCGATTAAATACCTCGTCCTCCAGCAGACTTGTCTCCATGGGTCTATTACTGCCTCGGGCAGCTTAAGGCCGTTCTGCTGTGAGTCGAAGATTTTCGAATCGGACGAAAAACTGATAGTGAACTGTAACGTTCAGGGCCTCCTAATGACGATGGAACACTCAAATTGCGTCCCGATTAAATACCTCGTCCTCCAGCAGACTTGTCTCCATGGGTCTATTACTGCCTCGGGCAGCTTATGGCCGTTCTGCTGTGAGTCGAAGATTTTCGAATCGGACGAAAAACTTATAGTGAATTGTAACGTTCAGGGCCACCTAATGACGATGGATCACTCAAATTGCGTCCCGATTCAATACATCGTCCTCCAGCAGACTTGTCTCCATGGGTCTATTGCTGCCTCGGGCACCTTATGGTCGTTCTCCCGTGCGTCTAGATTATCGAATGGGACGAAAAACTGATAGTTAATTGTAACATTCAGGGCTTCCTAATGACGATGGAACACTCAAATTGCGTCCTGATGCAATAATCGTCCTCCAACAGACTTGTCTCCATGGGTCTATTGCTGCCTCGGGCACTTTATGGGCGTTCTGCTGTGAGTCTAGATTATCGAATGGGACGAAAAACTGATAGTGAATTCTAACGTTCAGGCCACCTAATGACGATGGATCACTCAAATTGCGTCCCGATTCAATACATCGTCCTCCAGCAGACTTGTCTCCATGGGTCTATTGCTACCTCGGACACTTTATGGCCGTTCTGCTGTGAGTCAAAGATTTTCGAATCGGACGAAAAACTGATAGTCAATTGTAACTTTCAGTGCCACCTAATGACGATGGATCACTCAAATTGCGTCCCGATTGAATACATCTCCCTGCAGCCGACTTGTCTCCATGGGTCAATTGCTGCCTCGGGCACCTTATGGCCGTTCTGCTGTGACTCAAAGATTTTCGAATCGGACGAATAACTGATAGTGAATTGTAACGTTCAGGGCCTCCTAATGACGATGGAACACTCAAATTGCGTCCCGATTCAATACCTCGTCCTCCAGCAGACGTGTCTGCATGGGTCTATTGCTGCCTCGGGCAGCTTATGGCCGTTCTGCTGTGAGTCAAAGATTTTCGAATCGGACGAAAAACTGAGAGTGAATTGTAACATTCAGGGCCACCTAATGACGATGGAGCACACAAATTGCCTCCCGATTCAATACATCGTCCTCCAGCCGACTTGACTCCATGGGTCTATTGCTGCCTCGGGCATCTTATGGCCGTTCTGCTGTGAGTCTATTTTATCGAATGGGACGAAAAACTGATAGTGAATTGTAACGTTCAGGGCTTCCTGATGACAATGGAACACTCAAATTGCGTCCCGATTCAATACATCGTCCTCCAGCAGACTTGTCTCCATGGGTCAATTGCTGCCTCGGGCCCCTTATGGCCGTTCTGCTGTGAGTCAAAGATTTTCGAATCGGACGAAAAACTGATAGTGAATTGTAACATTCAGGGCCACCTAATGACGATGGATCACTCAAATTGCGTCCCGATTCAATACATCGTCCGGCAGCCGACTTGTCTCCATGGGTCTGTTGCTGCCTCGGGCGCCTTTTGGCCGTTCTGCTGTGAGTCAAAGATTTTCGAATCGGACGAAAAACTGATAGTGAATTGTAACATTCAGGGCCACCTAATGACGATGGAACACTCAAATTGTGTCCCGATTCAATACATCATCCTCCAGCCGACTTGTCTCCATGGGGCTATTGCTGCCTCGGGCACCTTATGGCCGTTCTGCTGTGAGTCTAAGATTTTCGAATCGGACGAAAAACTGATAGTGAATTGTAACGTTCAGGCCCTCCTATTGACGATGGAACACTCAAATTGCGTCCCGATTCAATACATCGTCCTCCAGCCGACTTGTCTCCATGGGTCTATTGCTGCCTCGGGCACCTTATGGCCGTTCTGCTGTGAGTCAAAGATTTTCGAATGGGACGAAAATTTGATAGTGAATTGTAACATTCACGGCTACCTAATGACGATGGACCACACAAATTGCGTCCCGATTCAATACATCGTCCTCCAGCCGACTTGACTCCATGGGTCTATTGCTGCCTCGGGCACCTGATGGCCGTTCTGCTGTGAGTCTAGATTATCGAATGGGACGAAAAACTGATAGTGAATTGTAACGTTCAGGGCCACCTAATGACGATGGATCACTCAAATTGCGTCCAGATTCAATACATCGTCCTCCAGCAGACTTGTCTCCATGGGTCTATTGCTGCCTCGCGCACCTTATGGCCGTTCTGCTGTGAGTCAAAGATTTTTTAATCGGACGAAAAACTGATAGTGAATTGTAACTTTCAGGGCCATCTAATGACGATGGATCACTCAAATTGCGTCCCGATTCAATACATCGTCCTCCAGCCGACTTGTCTCCATGGGTCTATTGCTGCCTCGGGTACCTTATTGCCGTTCTGCTGTGAGTCAAAGATTTTCGAATCGGACAAAAAACTGATAGTGAATTGTAACGTTCAGGCCCTCCTAATGACGATGGAACACTCAAATTGCGTCCCGATTCAATACATCGTGCTCCAGCCGACTTGTCTCCATAGGTCTATTGCTGCCTCGGGCACCTTATGGCCGTTCTGCTGTGAGTCAAAGATTTTCGAATCGGACGAAAAACTGAAAGTGAATTGTAACGTTCAGGGCCACCTAATGACGATCGATCACTCAAATTGCGTCCTGATTCAATACATCGTCCTCCAGCAGACTTGTCTCCATGGGTCTATTGCTGCCTCGGGCACCTTATGGCCGTTCTGCTGTGAGTCAAAGACTTTCGAATCGGACGAAAAACTGATAGAGAATTGTAACGTTCAGGGCCTCCTAATGACGATGGAACACTCAAATTGCGTCCCGATTCAATTAATCGTCCTATAGCAGACTTGTCTCCATGGGTCTACTGCTGCCTCGGGCACCTTATGGCCGTTCTGCTGTGAGTCAAAGATTTTCGAATCGGACGAAAAACTGATAGTGAACTGTAACATTCAGGGCCTCCTAATGACGATGGAACACTCAAATCGCGTCCCGATTCAATACCTCGTCCTCCAGCAGACTTGTCTCCATGGGTCTATTACTGCCTCGGGCAGCTTATGGCCGTTCTGCTGTGAGTCGAAGATTTTCGAATCGGACGAAAAACTGATAGTGAATTGTAACGTTCAGGGCCACCTAATGACGATGGATCACTCAAATTGCGTCCCGATTCAATACATCGTCCTCCAGCAGACTTGTCTCCATGGGTCTATTGCTGCCTCGGGCATCTTATGGTCGTTCTCCCGTGCGTCTAGATTATCGAATGGGACGAAAAACTGATAGTTAATTGTAACATTCAGGGCTTCCTAATGACGATGGAACACTCAAATTGCGTCCTGATACAATGCATCGTCCTCCAGCAGACTTGTCTCCATGGGTCAATTGCTGCCTCGGGCACCTTATGGCCGTTCTGCTGTGAGTAAAATTTTCGAATCGGACAAAAAACTGATAGTGAATTGTAACGTTCAGGGCCACCTAATGACGATGGATCACTGAAATTGCGTCCCGATTCAATACATCGTCCTCCAGCAGACTTGTCTCCATGGGTCTATTGCTGCCTCGGGCACTTTATGGCCGTTCTGCTGTGAGTCAAAGATTTTCGAATCGGACGAAAAACTGATAGTGAATTGTAACTTTCAGTGCCACCTAATGACGATGGATCACTCAAATTGCGACCCGATTCAATACATCTCCCTGCAGCCGACTTGTCTCCATGGGTCAATTGCTGCCTCGGGCACCTTATGGCCGTTCTGCTGTGACTCAAAGATTTTCGAATCGGACGAAAAACTGATAGTGAATTGTAACGTTCAGGGCCTCCTAATGACGATGGAACACTCAAATTGCGTCCCGATTCAATACCTCGTCTTAAAGCAGACTTGTCTGCATCGGTCTATTGCTGCCTCGGGCAGCTTATGGCCGTTCTGCTGTGAGTCAAAGATTTTCGAATCGGACGAAAAACTGATAGTGAATTGTGACGTTCAGGGCCACATAATGACGATGGATCACTCAAATTGCGTCCCGATTCAATACGTCGCCCTCCAGCAGACTTGTCTCCAAGGGTCTATTGCTGCGTCGCGCACCTTATGGTCGTTCTCCCGTGAGTCTAGATTATCGAATGGGACAAAAAACTGATAGTTAATTGTAACATTCAGGGCTTCCTAATGACGATGGAACACTCAAATTGCGTCCCGATTCAATACATCGTCCTCCAGCAGACTTGTCTCCATAGGTCTATTGCTGCCTCGGGCACCTTATGGTCGTTCTCCCGTGAGTCTACATTATCGAATGGGACGAAAAACTGATAGTGAATTGTAACATTCAGGGCCACCTAATGACGATGGATCACTCAAATTGCGTCCCGATTCAATACATCGTCCGGCAGCCGACTTGTCTCCATGGGTCTGTTGCTGCCTCGGGCGCCTTATGGCCGTTCTGCTGTGAGTCTAGATTATCGAATGGAACGAAAAACTGATAGTGAATTGTAACGTTCAGGACCACCTAATGACGATGGATCACTCAAATTGCGTCCCGATTCAATACATCGTCCTCCAGCAGACTTGTCTCCATGGGTCTATTGCTGCCTCGCGCACCTTATGGCCGTTCTGCTGTGAGTCAAATATTTTTTAATCGGACGAAAAACTGATAGTGAATTGTAACGTTCAGGGCCTCCAAATGACGATGGAACACTCAAATTGCTTCCCGATTCAATACATCGTCCTCCAGCAGACTTGTCTCCATGGGTCTATTTCTGCCTCGGGCACCTTATGGCCGTTCTCGTGAGTCAAAGATTTTCGAATCGGACGAAAACTGATAGTGAATTGTAACATTCAGGGCTACCTAATGACGATGGACCACACAAATTGCGTCCCGATTCAATACATCGTCCTCCAGCCGACTTGATTCCAAGGGCCTATTGCTGCCTCGGGCACCTTATGGGCGTTCTGCTGTGAGTCTAGATTATCGAATGGGACGAAAAACTGATAGTGAATTGTAACGTTCAGGCCACCTAATGACGATGAATCACTCAAATTGCGTCCCGATTCAATACATCGTCCACCAGCAGACTTGTCCCCATGGGTCTATTGCTGCCTCGGGCACCTTATGGCCGTTGTGCTGTGAGTCAAAGATTTTCTAATCGGACGAAAAACTGATAGTGAATTGTAACTTTCAGTGCCACCTAATGACGATGGATCACTCAAATTGTGTCCCGATTCAATACATCTCCCTGCAGCCGACTTGTCTCCATGGGTCTATTGCTGCCTCGGGCACCTTATGGCCGTTCTGCTGTGACTCAAAGATTTTCGAATCGGACGAAAAACTGATAGTGAATTGTAACGTTCAGGGCCTCCTAATGACGATGGAACACTCAAATTGCGTCCCGATTCAATACATCGTCCTCCAGCAGACTTGTCTCCATGGGTCTATTGCTGCCTCGGGCACCTTATGGTCGTTCTGCTGTGAGTCAAAGATTTTCGAATCGGACGAACGACTGATAGTGAATTGTAACATTCAGGGCCACCTAATGACGATGGATCACTCAAATTGTGTCCCGATTCAATACATCGTCCTCCACCCGACTTGTCTCCATGGGGCTATTGCTGCCTCGGGCACCTTATGGCCGTTCTGCTGTGAGATTTTCGAATCGGACGAAAAACTGATAGTGAATTGTAACGTTCAGGGCCACCTAATGACGATGAAACACTCAAATTGCGTCCCGATTCAATACATCGTCCTCCAGCATACTTGTCTCCATGTGTCTATTGCTGCCTCGGGCACCTTATGGCCGTTCTGCTGTGACTCAAAGATTTACGAATCGGACGAAAAACTGATAGTGAATTGTAACGTTCAGGGCCTCCAAATGACGATGGAACACTCAAATTGCTTCCCGATTCAATACATCGTCCTCCAGCAGACTTGTCTCCATGGGTCTATTTCTGCCTCGGGCACCTTATGGCCGTTCTCGTGAGTCACAGATTTTCGAATCGGACGAAAAACTGATAGTGAATTGTAACATTCAGGGCTACCTAATGACGATGGACCACACAAATTGCGTCCCGATTCAATACATCGTCCTCCAGCCGACTTGATTCCAAGGGTCTATTGCTGCCTCGGGCACCTTATGGGCGTTCTGCTGTGAGTCTAGATTATCGAATGGGACGAAAAACTGATAGTGAATTGTAACGTTCAGGCCACCTAATGACGATGAATCACACAAATTGCGTCCCGATTCAATACATCGTCCACCAGCAGACTTGTCCCCATGGGTCTATTGCTGCCTCGGGCACCTTATGGCCGTTGTGCTGTGAGTCAAAGATTTTCTAATCGGACGAAAAACTGATAGTGAATTGTAACTTTCAGTGCCACCTAATGACGATGGATCACTCAAATTGTGTCCCGATTCAATACATCTCCCTGCAGCCGACTTGTCTCCATGGGTCTATTGCTGCCTCGGGCACCTTATGGCCGTTCTGCTGTGACTCAAAGATTTTCGAATCGGACGAAAAACTGATAGTGAATTGTAACGTTCAGGGCCTCCTAATGACGATGGAACACTCAAATTGCGTCCCGATTCAATACATCGTCCTCCAGCAGACTTGTCTCCATGGGTCTATTGCTGCCTCGGGCACCTTATGGCCGTTCTGCTGTGAGTCAAAGATTTACGAATCGAACGAAAAACTGATAGTGAATTGTAACGTTCAGGGCCTCCTAATGGCGATGGAACACTCAAATTGCGTCCCGATTCAATACATCGTCCTCCAGCAGACTTGTCTCCATGGGTCTATTGCTGCGTCGGGCACCATATGGCCGTTCTGCTGTGAGTCAAAGATTTTCGAATCGGACGAAAAACTGATAGTGAATTGTAACATTCAAGGCTACCTAATGACGATGGACCACACAAATTGCGTCCCGATTCAATACATCGTCCTCCAGCCGTATTGACTCCATGGGTCTATTGCTGCCTCGGGCACCTTATGGGCGTTCTGCTGTGAGTCTAGATTATCGAATGGGACGAAAAACTGATAGTGAATTGTAACGTTCAGGCCACCTAATGACGATGGATCACTCAAATTGCGTCCCGATTCAATACATCGTCCTCCAGCAGACTTGTCTCCATGGGTCTATTGCTGCCTCGGGCACCTTATGGCCGTTCTGCTGTGAGTCAAAGATTTTCGAATCGGACGAAAAACTGATAGTGAATTGTAACTTTCAGTGCCACCTAATGACGATGGATTACTCAAATTGCGTCCGGATTCAATACATCTCCCTGCAGCCGACTTGTCTCCTTGGGTCTATTGCTGCCTCGGGCACCTTATAGCCGTTCTGCTGTGACTCAAAGATTTTCGAATCGGACGAAAGACTGATAGTGAATTGTAACGTTCTGGGCCTACTAATGACGATGGAACACTCAAATTGCGTCCCGATTCAATACATCGTCCTCCAGCAGACTTGTCTCCATGGGTCTATTGCTGCCTCGGGCAACTTATGGCCGTTCTGCTGTGAGTCAAAGATTTTCGATTCGGACGAAAGACTGATAGTGAATCGTAACGTTCAGGACCTCCTAATGACGATGGAACACTCAAATTGCGTCCCGATTCAATACCTCGTCCTCCAGCAGACTTGTCTCCATGGGTCTATTGCTGCCTCGGGCAGCTTATGGCCGTTCTGCTGTGAGTCAAAGATTTTCTAATCGGACGAAAAACTGATAGTGAATTGTAACGTTCAGGGCCACCTAAAGACGATGGATCACTCAAATTGCGTCCCGATTCAATTCATCGTCCTCCAGCATACTTGTCTCCATAGGTCTATTGCTGCCTCGGGCACCTTATGGTCGTTCTCCCGTGTGTTTAGATTATCGAATGGGACGAAAAACTGATAGTTAATTGTAATATTCGGGGCATCCTAATGACGATGGAACACTCAAATTGCGTCCCGATTCAATACATCGTCCTCCAGCAGACTCGTCTCCATGGGTCAATTGCTGCCTCGGGCACCTTATGGCCGTTCTGCTGTGAGTCAAAGATTATCGAAACGGACGAAAAACTGAGAGTGAATTGTAACATTCAGGGCCACCTAATGGCGATGGATCACTCAAATTGCGTCCCGATTCAATACATCGTCCAGCAGCCGGCTTGTCTCCATGGGTCTATTGCTGCCTCGGGCACCTTATGGCCGTTCTGCTGTGAGTCAAAGATTTTCGAATCGGACGAAAAACTGATAGTGAATCGTATCGTTCAGGACCTCCTAATGACGATGGAACACTCAAATTCCGTCCCGATTCAATACCTCGGCCTCCAGCAGACTTGTCTCCATGGGTCTATTGCTGCCTCGAGCAGCTTATGGCCGTTCTGCTGTGAGTCAAAGATTTTCGAATCGGACGAAAAACTGATAGTGAATTGTAACGTTCAGGCCCTCCAAATGACGATGGAACACTCAAATTGCGTCCCGATTCAATACATCGTCCTCCAGCAGACTTGTCTCCATGGGTCTATTGCTGCCTCGGGCACCTTATGGCCGTTCTGCTGTGAGTCAAAGATTTTCGAATCGGACGAAAAACTGATAGTGAATTGTAACTTTCAGGGCCACCTAATGACGATGGATCACTCAAATTGCGTCCCGATTCAATACATCGTCCTCCAGCCGACTTGTCTCCATGGGTCTATTGCTGCCTCGGGCACCTTATGGCCGTTCTGCTGTGAGTCAAAGATTTTCGAATCGGACGAAAAACTGATAGTGAACTGTAACGTTCTGGGCCTCCTAATGACGATGGAACACTCAAATTGCGTCCCGATTCAATACCTCGTCCTCCAGCAGACTTGTCTCCATGGGTCTATTACTGCCTCGGGCAGCTTATGGCCGTTCTGCTGTGAGTCGAAGATTTTCGAATCGGACGAAAAACTGATAGTGAATTGTAACGTTCAGGGCCACCTAATGACGATGGATCACTCAAATTGCGTCCCGATTCAATACATCGTCCTCCAGCAGACTTGTCTCCATGGGTCTATTGCTGCCTCGGGCACCTTATGGTCGTTCTCCCGTGAGTCTAGATTATCGAATGGGACGAAAAACTGATAGTGAATTGTAACATTCAGGGCTTCCTAATGACGATGGAACACTCAAATTGCGTCCTGATGCAATACATCGTCCTCCAGCAGACTTGTCTCCATGGGTCTATTGCTGCCTCGGGCACCTTATGGCCGTTCTGCTGTGAGTCAAAGATTTTCGAATCGGACGAAAAACTGATAGTGAATTGTAACGTTCAGGACCTCCTAATGACGATGGAACACTCAAATTGCGTCCCGATTCAATACCTCGTCCTCCAGCAGACTTGTCTCCATGGGTCTATTGCTGCCTCGGGCAGCTTATGGCCGTTCTGCTGTGAGTCAAGGATTTTCGAATCGGACGAAAAACTGATAGTGAATTGTAACTTTCAGGGCCACCTAAAGACGATGGATCACTCAAATTGCGTCCCGATTCAATACATCGTCCTCCAGCAGACTTGTCTCCATAGGTCTATTGCTGCCTCTGGCACCTGATGGCCGTTCTGCTGTGAGTCTAGATTATCGAATGGGACGAAAAACTGATAGTGAATTGTAACGTTCAGGGCCTCCTAATGACGATGGAACACTCAAATTGCGGCCTGATGCAATACATCGACCTCCAGCAGACTTGTCTCCATGGGTCTATTGCTGCCTCGGGCACCTTATGGCCGTTCTGCTGTGAGAAAAATTTTCGAATCGGACGAAAAACTGATAGTGACTTGTAACGTTCAGGGCCACCTAATGACGATGGATCACTCAAATTGCGTCCCGATTCAATACATCGTCCTCCAGCAGACTTGTCTCTATGGGTCTATTGCTGCCTCGGGCACCATATGGCCGTTCTGCTGTGAGTCAAAGATTTTCGAATCGGACGAAAAACTGATAGTGAATTGTAACATTCAGCACCTCCTAATGACGATGGAACACTCAAATTGCGTCCCGATTCAATACCTCGTCCTCCAGCAGACTTGTCTCCATGGGTCTATTGCTGCCTCGGGCACCTTATGGCCGTTCTGCTGTGAGTCTAGATTATCGAATGGGACGAAAAACTGATAGTGAATTTTAACGTTCAGGGCCACCTAATGACGATGGATCATTCAAATTGCGTCCCGATTCAATACATCGCCCTCCAGCAGACTTGTCTCCAAGGGTCTATTGCTGCCTCGGGCACTTTATGTTCGTTCTCCCGTGAGTCTAGATTATCGAATGGGACGAAAAACTGATAGTTAATTGTAACATTCAGGGCTTCCTAATGACGATGGAACACTCAAATTGCGTCCCGATTCAATACATCGTCCTCCAGCAGACTCGTCTCCATGGGTCAATTGCTGCCTCGCGGCACCTTATGGCCGTACTGCTGTGTGTCAAAGATTTTCGAATCGGACGAAAAACTGATAGCGAATTGTAACATTCAGGGCCACCTAATGACGATGGACCACACAAATTGCGTCCCGATTCAATACATCGTCCTCCAGCAGACTTGTCTCCATGGGTCTATTGCTGCCTCGGGCACCTTATGGCCGTTCTGCTGTGAGTCAAAGATTTTCGAATCGGACGAACAACTGATAGTGAATTGTAACATTCAGGGCCACCTGATGACGATGGACCACACAAATTGCGTCCCGATTCAATACATCGTCCTCGAGCCGACTTGACTCCATGGGTCTATTGCTGCCTCGGGCATCTTATGGCCGTTCTGCAGTGAGTCTAGTTTATCGAATGGGACGAAAAGCTGATAGTGAATTGTAACGTTCAGGGCTTCTTGATGACGATGGAATACTCAAATTGCGTCCCGATTCAATACATCGTCCTCCAGCAGACTTGTCTCCATGGGTCAATTGCTGCCTCGGGCACCTTATGGCCGTTCTGCTGTGAGTCAAAGATTTTCGAATCGGACGAAAAACTGATAGTGAATTGTAACATTCAGGGCCACCTAATGACGATGGATCACTCAAATTGTGTCCCGATTCAATACATCATCCTCCAGCCGACTTGTCTCCATGGGGCTATTGCTGCCTCGGGCACCTTATGGCCATTCTGCTGTGAGTCAAAGATTTTCGAATCGGACGAAAAACTAATAGTGAATTGTAACGTTCAGGCCCTCCTAATGACGATGGAACACTCAAATTGCGTCCCGATTCAATACATCGTCCTCCAGCCGACTTGTCTCCATAGGTCTATTGCTGCCTCGGGCACCTTATGGCCGTTCTGCTGTGAGTCAAAGATTTTCGAATCGGACGAAAAACTGAAAGTGAATTGTAACGTTCAGGGCCACCTAATGACGATCGATCACTCAAATTGCGTCCCGATTCAATACATCGTCCTCCAGCAGACTTGTCTCCATGGGTCTATTGCTGCCTCGGGCAACTTATGGCCGTTCTGCTGTGAGTCAAAGACTTTCGAATCGGACGAAAAACTGAAAGTGAATTGTAACGTTCAGGGCCACCTAATGACGATCGATCACTCAAATTGCGTCCCGATTCAATACATCGTCCTCCAGCAGACTTGTCTCCATGGGTCTATTGCTGCGTCGGGCACCATATGGCCGTTCTGCTGTGAGTCAAAGATTTTCGAATCGGACGAAAAACTGATAGTGAATTGTAACATTCAAGGCTACCTAATGACGATGGACCACACAAATTGCGTCCCGATTCAATACATCGTCCTCCAGCCGTATTGACTCCATGGGTCTATTGCTGCCTCGGGCACCTTATGGGCGTTCTGCTGTGAGTCTAGATTATCGAATGGGACGAAAAACTGATAGTGAATTGTAACGTTCAGGCCACCTAATGACGATGGATCACTCAAATTGCGTCCCGATTCAATACATCGTCCTCCAGCAGACTTGTCTCCATGGGTCTATTGCTGCCTCGGGCACCTTATGGCCGTTCTGCTGTGAGTCAAAGATTTTCGAATCGGACGAAAAACTGATAGTGAATTGTAACTTTCAGTGCCACCTAATGACGATGGATCACTCAAATTGCGTCCGGATTCAATACATCTCCCTGCAGCCGACTTGTCTCCTTGGGTCTATTGCTGCCTCGGGCACCTTATAGCCGTTCTGCTGTGACTCAAAGATTTTCGAATCGGACGAAAGACTGATAGTGAATTGTAACGTTCTGGGCCTACTAATGACGATGGAACACTCAAATTGCGTCCCGATTCAATACATCGTCCTCCAGCAGACTTGTCTCCATGGGTCTATTGCTGCCTCGGGCACCTTATGGCCGTTCTGCTGTGAGTCAAAGATTTTCGATTCGGACGAAAAACTGATAGTGAATCGTAACGTTCAGGACCTCCTAATGACGATGGAACACTCAAATTGCGTCCCGATTCAATACCTCGTCCTCCAGCAGACTTGTCTCCATGGGTCTATTGCTGCCTCGGGCAGCTTATGGCCGTTCTGCTGTGAGTCAAAGATTTTCTAATCGGACGAAAAACTGATAGTGAATTGTAACGTTCAGGGCCACCTAAAGACGATGGATCACTCAAATTGCGTCCCGATTCAATTCATCGTCCTCCAGCAGACTTGTCTCCATAGGTCTATTGCTGCCTCGGGCACCTTATGGTCGTTCTCCCGTGTGTTTAGATTATCGAATGGGACGAAAAACTGATAGTTAATTGTAATATTCGGGGCATCCTAATGACGATGGAACACTCAAATTGCGTCCCGATTCAATACATCGTCCTCCAGCAGGCTCGTCTCCATGGGTCAATTGCTGCCTCGGGCACCTTATGGCCGTTCTGCTGTGAGTCAAAGATTATCGAAACGGACGAAAAACTGAGAGTGAATTGTAACATTCAGGGCCACCTAATGGCGATGGATCACTCAAATTGCGTCCCGATTCAATACATCGTCCAGCAGCCGACTTGTCTCCATGGGTCTATTGCTGCCTCGGGCACCTTATGGCCGTTCTGCTGTGAGTCAAAGATTTTCGAATCGGACGAAAAACTGATAGTGAATCGTAACGTTCAGGACCTCCTAATGACGATGGAACACTCAAATTCCGTCCCGATTCAATACCTCGGCCTCCAGCAGACTTGTCTCCATGGGTCTATTGCTGCCTCGAGCAGCTTATGGCCGTTCTGCTGTGAGTCAAAGATTTTCGAATCGGACGAAAAACTGATAGTGAATTGTAACGTTCAGGCCCTCCAAATGACGATGGAACACTCAAATTGCGTCCCGATTCAATACATCGTCCTCCAGCAGACTTGTCTCCATGGGTCTATTGCTGCCTCGGGCACCTTATGGCCGTTCTGCTGTGAGTCAAAGACTTTCGAATCGGACGAAAAACCGATAGTGAATTGTAACGTTCAGGGCCTCCTAATGACGATGGAACACTCAAATTGCGTCCCGATTCAATTAATCGTCCTATAGCAGACTTGTCTCCAAGGGTCTATTGCTGCCTCGGGCACCTTATGGCCGTTCCGCTGTGAGTCAAAGATTTTCGAATCGGACGAAAAACTGATAGTGAATTGTAACTTTCAGGGCCACCTAATGACGATGGATCACTCAAATTGCGTCCCGATTCAATACATCGTCCTCCAGCCGACTTGTCTCCATGGGTCTATTGCTGCCTCGGGCACCTTATGGCCGTTCTGCTGTGAGTCAAAGATTTTCGAATCGGACGAAAAACTGATAGTGAACTGTAACGTTCTGGGCCTCCTAATGACGATGGAACACTCAAATTGCGTCCCGATTCAATACCTCGTCCTCCAGCAGACTTGTCTCCATGGGTCTATTACTGCCTCGGGCAGCTTATGGCCGTTCTGCTGTGAGTCGAAGATTTTCGAATCGGACGAAAAACTGATAGTGAATTGTAACGTTCAGGGCCACCTAATGACGATGGATCACTCAAATTGCGTCCCGATTCAATACATCGTCCTCCAGCAGACTTGTCTCCATGGGTCTATTGCTGCCTCGGGCACCTTATGGTCGTTCTCCCGTGAGTCTAGATTATCGAATGGGACGAAAAACTGATAGTTAATTGTAACATTCAGGGCTTCCTAATGACGATGGAACACTCAAATTGCGTCCTGATGCAATACATCGTCCTCCAGCAGACTTGTCTCCATGGGTCTATTGCTGCCTCGGGCACCTTATGGCCGTTCTGCTGTGAGTCAAAGATTTTCGAATCGGACGAAAACTGATAGTGAATTGTAACGTTCAGGACCTCCTAATGACGATGGAACACTCAAATTGCGTCCCGATTCAATACCTCGTCCTCCAGCAGACTTGTCTCCATGGGTCTATTGCTGCCTCGGGCAGCTTATGGCGGTTCTGCTGTGAGTCAAAGATTTTCGAATCGGACGAAAAACTGATAGTGAATTGTAACTTTCAGGGCCACCTAAAGACGATGGATCACTCAAATTGCGTCCCGATTCAATACATCGTCCTCCAGCAGACTTGTCTCCATAGGTCTATTGCTGCCTCGGGCACCTTATGGTCGTTCTCCCGTGAGTCTAGATTATCGAATGGGACGAAAAACTGATAGTTAATTGTAACATTCAGGGCATCCTAATGACGATGGAACACTCAAATTGCGTCCCGATTCAATACATCGTCCTCCAGCAGACTTGTCTCCATGGGTCTATTGCTGCCTCGTGCAGCTTATGGCCGTTCTGCTGTGAGTCAAAGATTTTCGAATCGGACGAAAAACTGATAGTGAATTGTAACGTTCAGGCCCTCCTATTGACGATGGAACACTCAAATTGCGTCCCGATTCTATACATCGTCCTCCAGCAGACTTGTCTCCATGGGTCTATTGCTGCCTCTGGCACCTGATGGCCGTTCTGCTGTGAGTCTAGATTATCGAATGGGACGAAAAACTGATAGTGAATTGTAACGTTCAGGGCCTCCTAATGCCGATGGAACACTCAAATTGCGGCCTGATGCAATACATCGACCTCCAGCAGACTTGTCTCCATGGGTCTATTGCTGCCTCGGGCACCTTATGGCCGTTCTGCTGTGAGAAAAATTTTCGAATCGGACGAAAAACTGATAGTGACTTGTAACGTTCAGGGCCACCTAATGACGATGGATCACTCAAATTGCGTCCCGATTCAATACATCGTCCTCCAGCAGACTTGTCTCTATGGGTCTATTGCTGCCTCGGGCACCTTATGGCCGTTCTGCTGTGAGTCAAAGATTTTCGAATCGGACGAAAAACTGATAGTGAATTGTAACATTCAGGACCTCCTAATGACGATGGAACACTCAAATTGCGTCCCGATTCAATACCTCGTCCTCCAGCAGACTTGTCTCCATGGGTCTATTGCTGCCTCGGGCACCTTATGGCCGTTCTGCTGTGAGTCTAGATTATCGAATGGGACGAAAAACTGATAGTGAATTTTAACGTTCAGGGCCACCTAATGACGATGGATCATTCAAATTGCGTCCCGATTCAATACATCGCCCTCCAGCAGACTTGTCTCCAAGGGTCTATTGCTGCCTCGGGCACCTTATGTTCGTTCTCCCGTGAGTCTAGATTATCGAATGGGACGAAAAACTGATAGTTAATTGTAACATTCAGGGCTTCCTAATGACGATGGAACACTCAAATTGCGTCCCGATTCAATACATCGTCCTCCAGCAGACTCGTCTCCATGGGTCAATTGCTGCCTCGCGGCACCTTATGGCCGTACTGCTGTGTGTCAAAGATTTTCGAATCGGACGAAAAACTGATAGCGAATTGTAACATTCAGGGCCACCTAATGACGATGGACCACACAAATTGCAGACTCGTCTCCATGGGTCAATTGCTGCCTCGCGGCACCTTATGGCCGTACTGCTGTGTGTCAAAGATTTTCGAATCGGACGAAAAACTGATAGCGAATTGTAACATTCAGGGCCACCTAATGACGATGGACCACACAAATTGCGTCCCGATTCAATACATCGTCCTCCAGCAGACTTGTCTCCATGGGTCTATTGCTGCCTCGGGCACCTTATGGCCGTTCTGCTGTGAGTCAAAGATTTTCGAATCGGACGAACAACTGATAGTGAATTGTAACATTCAGGGCCACCTAATGACGATGGACCACACAAATTGCGTCCCGATTCAATACATCGTCCTCGAGCCGACTTGACTCCATGGGTCTATTGCTGCCTCGGGCATCTTATGGCCGTTCTGCAGTGAGTCTAGTTTATCGAATGGGACGAAAAACTGATAGTGAATTGTAACGTTCAGGGCTTCTTGATGACGATGGAATACTCAAATTGCGTCCCGATTCAATACATCGTCCTCCAGCAGACTTGTCTCCATGGGTCAATTGCTGCCTCGGGCACCTTATGGCCGTTCTGCTGTGAGTCAAAGATTTTCGAATCGGACGAAAAACTGATAGTGAATTGTAACATTCAGGGCCACCTAATGACGATGGATCACTCAAATTGTGTCCCGATTCAATACATCATCCTCCAGCCGACTTGTCTCCATGGGGCTATTGCTGCCTCGGGCACCTTATGGCCATTCTGCTGTGAGTCAAAGATTTTCGAATCGGACGAAAAACTAATAGTGAATTGTAACGTTCAGGCCCTCCTAATGACGATGGAACACTCAAATTGCATCCCGATTCAATACATCGTCCTCCAGCCGACTTGTCTCCATAGGTCTATTGCTGCCTCGGGCACCTTATGGCCGTTCTGCTGTGAGTCAAAGATTTTCGAATCGGACGAAAAACTGATAGCGAATTGTAACGTTCAGGGCCACCTAATGACGATCGATCACTCAAATTGCGTCCCGATTCAATACATCGTCCTCCAGCAGACTTGTCTCCATGGGTCTATTGCTGCCTCGGGCAACTTATGGCCGTTCTGCTGTGAGTCAAAGACTTTCGAATCGGACGAAAAACTGATGGTGAATTGTAACATTCAGCGCCACTTAATGACGATGGATCACTCAAATTGCGTCCCGATTCAATACATCGTCCTCCAGCAGACTTGTCTCCATGGGTCTATTGCTGCCTCGGGCACCTTATGGTCGTTCTCCCGTGCGTCTAGATTATCGAATGGGACGAAAAACTGATAGTTAATTGTACCATTCAGGGCGTCCTAATGACGATGGAACACTCAAATTGCGTCCCGATTCAATACATCGTCCGCCAGCAGACTTGTCTCCATGGGTCTATTGCTGCCTCGGGCACCTTATGGCCGTTCTGCTGTGAGTCAAAGATTTTCGAATCGGACGAAAAACTGATAGTGAATTGTAACATTCAGGGCCACCTAATGACGACGGACCACACAAATTGCCTCCCGATTCAATACATCGTCCTCCAGCCGACTTGACTCCATGGGTCTATTGCTGCCTCGGGCATCTTATGGCCGTTCTGCTGTGAGTCTATTTTATCGAATGGGACGAAAAACTGATAGTGAATTGTAACATTCAGGGCCACCTAATGACGATGGATCACTCAAATTGCGTCCCGATTCAATACATCGTCCGGCAGCCGACTTGTCTCCATGGGTCTGTTGCTGCCTCGGGCGCCTTATGGCCGTTCTGCTGTGAGTCAAAGATTTTAGAATCGGACGAAAAACTGATAGTGAATTAAAACGTTCAGGGCCTCCTAATGACGATGGAACACTCAAATTGCGGCCTGATGCAATACATCGACCTCCAGCAGACTTGTCTCCATGGGTCTATTGCTGCCTCGGGCACGTTATGGCCGTTCTGCTGTGAGAAAAATTTTCGAATCGGACGAAAAACTGATAGTGAATTGTAACGTTCAGGGCCACCTAATGACGATGGATCACTCAAATTGCGTCCCGATTCAATACATCGTCCTCCAGCAGACTTGTCTCTATGGGTCTATTGCTGCCTCGGGCACCTTATGGCCGTTCTGCTGTGAGTCAAAGATTTTCGAATCGGACGAAAAACTGATAGTGAATTGTAACGTTCAGGACCTCCTAATGACGATGGAACACTCAAATTGCGTCCCGATTCAATACCTCGTCCTCCAGCAGACTTGTCTCCATGGGTCTATTGCTGCCTCGTGCACCTTATGGCCGTTCTGCTGTGAGTCAAAGATTTTCGAATCGGACGAACATTGATTGTAACATTCAGGGCCACCTAATGACGATGGACCACACAAATTGCGTCCCGATTCAATACATCGTCCTCCAGCCGACTTGACTCCATGGGTCTATTGCTGCCTCGGGCATCTTATGGCCGTTCTGCTGTGAGTCTAGTTTCTCGAATGGGACGAAAAACTGATAGTGAATTGTAACGTTCAGGGCTTCCTGATGACGATGGAATACTCAAATTGCGTCCCGATTCAATACATCGTCCTCCAGCAGACTGGTCTCCATGGGTCTATTGCTGCCTCGGGCACCTTATGGCCGTTCTGCTGTGAGTCAAAGATTTTCGAATCGGACGAAAAACTGATAGTGAATTGTAACATTCAGGGCCACCTAATGACGATGGATCACTCAAATTGTGTCCCGATTCAATACATCATCCTCCAGCCGACTTGTCTCCATGGGGCTATTGCTGCCTCGGGCACCTTATGGCCGTTCTGCTGTGAGTCAAAGATTTTCGAATCGGACGAAAAACTAATAGTGAATTGTAACGTTCAGGCCCTCCTAATGACGATGGAACACTCAAATTGCGTCCCGATTCAATACATCGTCCTCCAGCCGACTTGTCTCCATAGGTCTATTGCTGCCTCGGGCACCTTATGGCCGTTCTGCTGTGAGTCAAAGATTTTCGAATCGGACGAGAAACTGAAAGTGAATTGTAACGTTCAGGGCCACCTAATGACGATCGATCACTCAAAGTGCGTCCCGATTCAATACATCGTCCTCCAGCAGACTTGTCTCCATGGGTCTATTGCTGCCTCGGGCAGCTTATGGCCGTTCTGCTGTGAGTCAAAGATTTTCGAATCGGACGAACAACTGATAGTGAATTGTAACATTCAGGGCCACCTAATGACGATGGACCACACAAATTGCGTCCCGATTCAATACATCGTCCTCCAGCCGACTTGTCTCCATGGGTGTATTGCTGCCTCGGGCACCTTATGGCCGTTCTGCTGTGAGTTAAATATTTTCGAATCGGACGAAAAACTGATAGTGAATTGCAACGTTCAGGGCCACCTAATGACGATCGATCACTCAAATTGCGTCCCGATTCAATACATCGTCCTCCAGCAGACTTGTCTCCATGGGTCTATTGCTGCCTTGGGCACCTTATGGCCGTTCTGCTGTGAGCCAAAGATTTTCGAATCGGACGAAAAACTGATAGTGAATTGTAACGTTCAGGGCCTCCTAATGACGATGGAACACTCAAATTGCGTCCCGATTCAATACATCGTCCTCCAGCAGACTTGTCTCCATGGGTCAATTGCTGCCTCGGGCACCTTATGGCCGTTCTGCTGTGAGTCAAAGATTTTCGAATCGGACGAAAAACTGATAGTGAATTGTAACATTCAGGGCCACCTAATGACGATCGATCACTCAAATTGCCTCCCGATTCAATACATCGTCCGGCAGCCGACTTGTCTCCATGGGTCTGTTGCTGCCTCGGGCGCCTTATGGCCGTTCTCCTGTGAGTCAAAGATTTTAGAATCGGACGAAAAACTGATAGTGAATTGTATCATTCAGGGCCACCTAATGACGATGGATCACTCAAATTGTGTCCCGATTCAATACATCATCCTCCAGCCGACTTGTCTCCATGGGGCTATTGCTGCCTCGGGCACCTTATGGCCGTTCTGCTGTGAGTCAAAGATTTTCGAATCGGACGAAAAACTGATAGTGAATTGTAACGTTCAGGCCCTCCTAATGACGATGGAACACTCAAATTGCGTCCCGATTCAATACATCGTCCTCCAGCAGACTTGTCTCCATGGGTCTATTGCTGCCTCGGGCACCTGATGGCCGTTCTGCTGTGAGTCTAGATTATCGAATGGGACGAAAAACTGATAGTGAATTGTAACGTTCAGGGCCTCCTAATGACGATGGAACACTCAAATTGCGGCCTGATGCAATACATCGACCACCAGCAGACTTGTCTCCATGGGTCTATTGCTGCCTCGGGCACCTTATGGCCGTTCTGCTGTGAGAAAAATTTTCGAATCGGACGAAAAACTGATAGTGAATTGTAACGTTCAGGGCCACCTAATGACGATGGATCACTCAAATTGCGTACCGATTCAATACATCGTCCTCCAGCAGACTTGTCTCTATGGGTCTATTGCTGCCTCGGGCACCTTATGGCCGTTCTGCTGTGAGTCAAAGATTTTCGAATCGGACGAAAAACTGATAGTGAATTGTAACGTTCAGGACCTCCTAATGACGATGGAACACTCAAATTGCGTCCCGATTCAATACCTCGTCCTCCAGCAAACTTGTCTCCATGGGTCTATTGCTGCCTCGTGCAGCTTATGGCCGTTCTGCTGTGAGTCAAAGATTTTCCAATCGGACGAAAAACTGATAGTGAATTTTAACGTTCAGGGCCACCTACTGACGATGGATCATTCAAATTGCGTCCCGATTCAATTCATCGCCCTCCAGCAGACTTGTCTCCAAGGGTCTATTGCTGCCTCGGGCACCTTATGGTCGTTCTCCCGTGAGTCTAGATTATAGAATGGGACGAAAAACTGATAGTTAATTGTAACAATCAGGGCTTCCTAATGACGATGGAACACTCAAATTGCGTCCCGATTCAATACATCGTCCTCCAGCAGACTCGTCTCCATGGGTCAATTGCTGCCTCGCGGCACCATATGGCCGTACTGCTGTGTGTCAAAGATTTTCGAATCGGACGAAAAACTGATAGTGAATTGTAACATTCAGGGCCACCTAATGACGATTGACCACACAAATTGCGTCCCGATTCAATACATCGTCCTTCAGCAGACTTGTCTCCATGGGTCTATTGCTGCCTCGGGCACCTTATGGCCGTTCTGCTGTGAGTCAAAGATTTTCGAATCGGACGAGCAACTGGTAGTGAATTGTAACATTCAGGGCCACCTAATGACGATGGACCAAACAAATTGCGTCCCGATTCAATACATCGTCCGGCAGCCGACTTGTCTCCATGGGTCTGTTGCTGCCTCGGGCGCCTTATGGCCGTTCTGCTGTGAGTCAAAGATTTTAGAATCGGACGAAAAACTGATAGTGAATTAAAACGTTCAGGGCCTCCTAATGACGATGGAACACTCAAATTGCGGCCTGATGCAATACATCGACCTCCAGCAGACTTGTCTCCATGGGTCTATTGCTGCCTCGGGCACGTTATGGCCGTTCTGCTGTGAGAAAAATTTTCGAATCGGACGAAAAACTGATAGTGAATTGTAACGTTCAGGGCCACCTAATGACGATGGATCACTCAAATTGCGTCCCGATTCAATACATCGTCCTCCAGCAGACTTGTCTCTATGGGTCTATTGCTGCCTCGGGCACCTTATGGCCGTTCTGCTGTGAGTCAAAGATTTTCGAATCGGACGAAAAACTGATAGTGAATTGTAACGTTCAGGACCTCCTAATGACGATGGAACACTCAAATTGCGTCCCGATTCAATACCTCGTCCTCCAGCAGACTTGTCTCCATGGGTCTATTGCTGCCTCGTGCACCTTATGGCCGTTCTGCTGTGAGTCAAAGATTTTCGAATCGGACGAACATTGATTGTAACATTCAGGGCCACCTAATGACGATGGACCACACAAATTGCGTCCCGATTCAATACATCGTCCTCCAGCCGACTTGACTCCATGGGTCTATTGCTGCCTCGGGCATCTTATGGCCGTTCTGCTGTGAGTCTAGTTTCTCGAATGGGACGAAAAACTGATAGTGAATTGTAACGTTCAGGGCTTCCTGATGACGATGGAATACTCAAATTGCGTCCCGATTCAATACATCGTCCTCCAGCAGACTGGTCTCCATGGGTCTATTGCTGCCTCGGGCACCTTATGGCCGTTCTGCTGTGAGTCAAAGATTTTCGAATCGGACGAAAAACTGATAGTGAATTGTAACATTCAGGGCCACCTAATGACGATGGATCACTCAAATTGTGTCCCGATTCAATACATCATCCTCCAGCCGACTTGTCTCCATGGGGCTATTGCTGCCTCGGGCACCTTATGGCCGTTCTGCTGTGAGTCAAAGATTTTCGAATCGGACGAAAAACTAATAGTGAATTGTAACGTTCAGGCCCTCCTAATGACGATGGAACACTCAAATTGCGTCCCGATTCAATACATCGTCCTCCAGCCGACTTGTCTCCATAGGTCTATTGCTGCCTCGGGCACCTTATGGCCGTTCTGCTGTGAGTCAAAGATTTTCGAATCGGACGAGAAACTGAAAGTGAATTGTAACGTTCAGGGCCACCTAATGACGATCGATCACTCAAATTGCGTCCCGATTCAATACATCGTCCTCCAGCAGACTTGTCTCCATGGGTCTATTGCTGCCTCGGGCAGCTTATGGCCGTTCTGCTGTGAGTCAAAGATTTTCGAATCGGACGAACAACTGATAGTGAATTGTAACATTCAGGGCCACCTAATGACGATGGACCACACAAATTGCGTCCCGATTCAATACATCGTCCTCCAGCCGACTTGTCTCCATGGGTGTATTGCTGCCTCGGGCACCTTATGGCCGTTCTGCTGTGAGTTAAATATTTTCGAATCGGACGAAAAACTGATAGTGAATTGCAACGTTCAGGGCCACCTAATGACGATCGATCACTCAAATTGCGTCCCGATTCAATACATCGTCCTCCAGCAGACTTGTCTCCATGGGTCTATTGCTGCCTTGGGCACCTTATGGCCGTTCTGCTGTGAGCCAAAGATTTTCGAATCGGACGAAAAACTGATAGTGAATTGTAACGTTCAGGGCCTCCTAATGACGATGGAACACTCAAATTGCGTCCCGATTCAATACATCGTCCTCCAGCAGACTTGTCTCCATGGGTCAATTGCTGCCTCGGGCACCTTATGGCCGTTCTGCTGTGAGTCAAAGATTTTCGAATCGGACGAAAAACTGATAGTGAATTGTAACATTCAGGGCCACCTAATGACGATCGATCACTCAAATTGCCTCCCGATTCAATACATCGTCCGGCAGCCGACTTGTCTCCATGGGTCTGTTGCTGCCTCGGGCGCCTTATGGCCGTTCTCCTGTGAGTCAAAGATTTTAGAATCGGACGAAAAACTGATAGTGAATTGTATCATTCAGGGCCACCTAATGACGATGGATCACTCAAATTGTGTCCCGATTCAATACATCATCCTCCAGCCGACTTGTCTCCATGGGGCTATTGCTGCCTCGGGCACCTTATGGCCGTTCTGCTGTGAGTCAAAGATTTTCGAATCGGACGAAAAACTGATAGTGAATTGTAACGTTCAGGCCCTCCTAATGACGATGGAACACTCAAATTGCGTCCCGATTCAATACATCGTCCTCCAGCAGACTTGTCTCCATGGGTCTATTGCTGCCTCGGGCACCTGATGGCCGTTCTGCTGTGAGTCTAGATTATCGAATGGGACGAAAAACTGATAGTGAATTGTAACGTTCAGGGCCTCCTAATGACGATGGAACACTCAAATTGCGGCCTGATGCAATACATCGACCACCAGCAGACTTGTCTCCATGGGTCTATTGCTGCCTCGGGCACCTTATGGCCGTTCTGCTGTGAGAAAAATTTTCGAATCGGACGAAAAACTGATAGTGAATTGTAACGTTCAGGGCCACCTAATGACGATGGATCACTCAAATTGCGTACCGATTCAATACATCGTCCTCCAGCAGACTTGTCTCTATGGGTCTATTGCTGCCTCGGGCACCTTATGGCCGTTCTGCTGTGAGTCAAAGATTTTCGAATCGGACGAAAAACTGATAGTGAATTGTAACGTTCAGGACCTCCTAATGACGATGGAACACTCAAATTGCGTCCCGATTCAATACCTCGTCCTCCAGCAAACTTGTCTCCATGGGTCTATTGCTGCCTCGTGCAGCTTATGGCCGTTCTGCTGTGAGTCAAAGATTTTCCAATCGGACGAAAAACTGATAGTGAATTTTAACGTTCAGGGCCACCTACTGACGATGGATCATTCAAATTGCGTCCCGATTCAATTCATCGCCCTCCAGCAGACTTGTCTCCAAGGGTCTATTGCTGCCTCGGGCACCTTATGGTCGTTCTCCCGTGAGTCTAGATTATAGAATGGGACGAAAAACTGATAGTTAATTGTAACAATCAGGGCTTCCTAATGACGATGGAACACTCAAATTGCGTCCCGATTCAATACATCGTCCTCCAGCAGACTCGTCTCCATGGGTCAATTGCTGCCTCGCGGCACCATATGGCCGTACTGCTGTGTGTCAAAGATTTTCGAATCGGACGAAAAACTGATAGTGAATTGTAACATTCAGGGCCACCTAATGACGATTGACCACACAAATTGCGTCCCGATTCAATACATCGTCCTTCAGCAGACTTGTCTCCATGGGTCTATTGCTGCCTCGGGCACCTTATGGCCGTTCTGCTGTGAGTCAAAGATTTTCGAATCGGACGAGCAACTGGTAGTGAATTGTAACATTCAGGGCCACCTAATGACGATGGACCAAACAAATTGCGTCCCGATTCAATACAACGTCCTCCAGCCGACTTGACTCCATGGGTCTATTGCTGCCTCGGGCATCTTATGGCCGTTCTGCTGTGAGTCTAGTTTATCGAATGGGACGAAAAACTGATAGTGAATTGTAACGTTCAGGGCTTCCAAATGACGATGGAATACTCAAATTGCGTCCCGATTCAATACATCGTCCTCCAGCAGACTTAACTCCATGGGTCAATTGCTGCCTCGGGCACCTTATGGCCGTTCTGCTGTGGGTCAAAGATTTTCGAATCGGACGAAAAACTGATAGTGAATTGTAACATTCAGGGCCACCTAATGACGATGGATCACTCAAATTGTGTCCCGATTCAATACATCATCCTCCAGCCGACTTGTCTCCATGGGGCTATTGCTGCCTCGGGCACCTTATGGCCATTCTGCTGTGAGTCAAAGATTTTCGAATCGGACGAAAAACTAATAGTGAATTGTAACGTTCAGGCCCTCCTAATGACGATGGAACACTCAAATTGCGTCCCGATTCAATACATCGTCCTCCAGCCGACTTGTCTCCATAGGTCTATTGCTGCCTCGGGCACCTTACGGCCGTTCTGCTGTGAGTCAAAGATTTTCGAATCGGACGAAAAACTGAAAGTGAATTGTAACGTTCAGGGCCACCTAATGACGATCGATCACTCAAATTGCGTCCCGATTCAATACATCGTCCTCCAGCAGACTTGTCTCCATGGGTCTATTGCTGCCTCGGGCACCTTATGGCCGTTCTTCTGTGAGTCAAAGACTTTCGAATCGGACGAAAAACTGATGGTGAATTGTAACGTTCAGGGCCTCCTAATGACGATGGAACACTCAAATTGCGTCCCGATTCAATTAATCGTCCTATAGCAGTCTTGTCTCCATGGGTCTATTGCTGCCTCGGGCACCTTATGGCCGTTCTGCTGTGAGTCAAAGATTTTCGAATCGGACGAAAAACTGATAGTGAATTGTAACATTCAGGGCAACTTAATGACGATGGATCACTCAAATTGCGTCCCGATTCAATACATCGTCCTCCAGCAGACTTGTCTCCATGGGTCTATTGCTGCCTCGGGCACCTTATGGTCGTTCTCCCGTGCGTCTAGATTATCGAATGGGACGAAAAACTGATAGTTAATTGTATTATTCAGGGCGTCCTAATGACGATGGAACACTCAAATTGCGTCCCGATTCAATACATCGTCCTCCAGCCGACTTGTCTCCATGGGTGTATTGCTGCCTCGGGCACCTTATGGCCGTTCTGCTGTGAGTCAAAGATTTTCGAATCGGACGAAAATCTGATAGTGAATTGCAACGTTCAGGGCCACCTAATGACGATGGATCACTCAAATTGCGT
This sequence comes from Schistocerca cancellata, assembly GCF_023864275.1. Classification (NCBI taxonomy): domain Eukaryota; kingdom Metazoa; phylum Arthropoda; class Insecta; order Orthoptera; family Acrididae; genus Schistocerca; species Schistocerca cancellata. Next base: position 670,247 of record NW_026047169.1, on the reverse strand, counting down.
CCCGATTCAATACATCGTCCTCCAGCAGACTTGTCTCCATGGGTCTATTGCTGCCTCGGGCACCTTATGGCCGTTCTGCTGTGAGCCAAAGATTTTCGGATCGGACGAAAAACTGATAATGAATTGTAACGTTCAGGACCTCCTAATGACGATGGAACACTCAAATTGCGTCCCGATTCAATACCTCGTCCTCCAGCAGACTTGTCTCCATGGGTTTATTACTGCCTCGGGCATCTTATGGCCGTTCTGCTGTGAGTCAAAGATTTTCGAATCGGATGAAAAACTGATAGTAAATTGTAACGTTCAGGGCCACCTAATGATGATGGATCACTCAAATTGCGTCCCGATTCAATACATCGTCCTCCAGCAGACTTGTCTCCATGGGTCTATTGCTGCCTCGGGCACCTTATGGTCGTTCTCCCGTGAGTCTACATTATCGAATGGGACGAAAAACTGATAGTTAATTGTAACATTCAGGGCTTCCTAATGACGATGGAACACTCAAATTGCGTCCCGATTCAATACATCGTCCTCCAGCAGACTTGTCTCCATGGGTCAATTGCTGCCTCGGGCACCTTATGGCCGTTCTGCTGTGAGTCAAAGATTTTCGAATCGGACGAAAAACTGATAGTGAATCGTAACATTCAGGGCCACGTAATGACGATGGATCACTCAAATTGCGTCCCGATTCAATACATCGTCCTCCAGCAAACTTGTCTCCATGGGTCAATTGCTGCCTCGGGCACCTTATGGTCGTTCTCCCGTGAGTCTAGATTATCGAATGGGACGAAAAACTGATAGTTAATTGTAACATTCAGGGCTTCCTAATGACGATGGAACACTCAAATTGCGTCCCGATTCAATACATCGTCCTCCAGCAGACTCGTCTCCATGGGTCAATTGCTGCCTCGGGCACCTTATGTCCGTTCTGCTGTGTGTCAAAGATTTTCGAATCGGACGAGAAACTGATAGTGAATTGTAACATTCAGGGCCACCTAATGACGATGGACCACACAAATTGCGTCCCGATTCAATACATCGTCCTAAAGCAGACATGTCTCCATGGGTCTATTGCTGCCTCGGGCACCTTATGGCCGTTGTGCTGTGAGTCAAAGATTTTCGAATCGGACGAAAAACTGATAGTGAATTGTAACTTTCAGGGCCACCTAATGACGATGGATCACTCAAATTGTGTCCCGATTCAATACATCGTCCTCCAACCGACTTGTCTCCATGGGGCTATTGCTGCCTCGTGCACCTTATGGCCGTTCTGCTGTGAGTCAAAGACTTTCGAATCGGACGACAAACTGATAGTGAATTGCAACGTTCAGGGCCACCTAATGACGATGGATCACTCAAATTGCGTCCCGATTCAATACATCGTCCTCCAGCAGACTTGTCTCCATGGGTCTATTGCTGCCTCGGGCACATTATGGCCGTTCTGCTGTGACTCTAAAATTTTCGAATCGGACGAAAAACTGATAGTGAATTGTAACGTTCAGGCCACCTAATGACGATGGAACACTCAAATTGCGTCCCGATTAAATACATCGTCCTCCAGCAGACTTGTCTCCATGGGTCTATTGCTGCCTCGGGCACCTTATGGCCGTTCTGCTGTGAGTCAAAGATTTTCGAATCGGACAAAAAACTGATAGTGAATTGTAACATTCAGGGCTACCTAATGACGATGGACATCACAAATTGCGTCCCGATTCAATACATCGTCCTCCAGCCGACTTGACTCCATGGGTCTATTGCTGCCTCGGGCACTTTATGGCCGTTCTGCTGTGAGTCTAGATTATCGAATGGGACGAAAAACTGATAGTGAATTGTAACGTTCAGGGCCACCTAATGACGATGGATCACTCAAATTGCGTCCCGATTCAATACATCGTCCTCCAGCAGACTTGTCTCCATGGGTCTATTGCTGCCTCGGGCACCTTATGGCCGTTCTGCTGTGAGTCAAAGATTTTCGAATCGGACGAAAAACAGATAGTGAATTGTAACTTTCAGGGCCACCTAATGACGATGGATCACTCAAATTGCGTCCCGATTCAATACATCGTCCACCAGCCGACTTGTATCCATGGGTCTATTGCTGCCTCGGGCACCTTATGGCCGTTCTGCTGTGAGTCAAAGATTTTCGAATCGGACGAAAAACTGATAGTGAACTGTAACGTTCAGGGCCTCCTAATGACGATGGAACACTCAAATTGCGGCCTGATGCAATACATCGTCCTCCAGCAGACTTGTCTCCATGGGTCTATTGCTGCCTCGGGCACCTTATGGCCGTTCTGCTGTGAGTAAAATTTTCGAATCGGACGAAAAACTGATAGTGAATTGTAACGTTGAGGACCACCTAATGACGATGGATCACTCAAATTGCGTCCCGATTCAATACATCGTCCTCCAGCAAACTTGTCTCTATGGGTCTATTGCTGCCTCGGGCACCTTATGGCCGTTCTGCTGTGAGTCAAAGATTTTCGAATCGGACGAAAAACTGATAGTGAATTGTAACGTTCAGGGCCACCTAATGACGATGGATCACTCAAATTGCGTCCCGATTCAATACATCGCCCTCCAGGAGACTTGTCTCCAAGGGTCTATTGCTGCCTCGGGCACCTTATGGTCGTTCTCCCGTGAGTCTAGATTATCGAATGGGACGAAAAACTGATAGTTAATTGTAACATTCAGGGCTTCCTAATGACGATGGAACACTCAAATTACGTCCCGATTCAATACATCGTCCGCCAGCAGACTCGTCTCCATGGGTCAATTGCTGCCTCGCGGCACCTAATGGCCGTACTCCTGTGCGTCAAAGATTTTCGAATCGGACGAAAAACTGATAGTGAATTGTAACATTCAGGGCCACCTAATGACGATGGACCACACAAATTGCGTCCCGATTCAATACATCGTCCTCCAGCAGACTTGTCTCCATGGCTCTATTGCTGCCTCGGGCACCTTATGGCCGTTCTGCTGTGAGTCAAAGATTTTCGAATCGGACGAACAACTGATAGTGAATTGTAACATTCAGGGCCACCTAATGACGATGGACCACACAAATTGCGTCCCGATTCAATACATCGTCCTCCAGCCGACTTGACTCCATGGGTCTATTGCTGCCTCGGGCACCTTATGGCCGTTCTGCTGTGAGCCAAAGACTTTCGAATCGGACGAAAAACTGATAGTGAATTGTAACGTTCAGGGCCTCCTAATGACGGTGGAACACTCAATTTGCGTCCCGATTCAGTTAATCGTCCTATAGCAGACTTGTCTCCATGGGCCTATTGCTGCCTCGGGAACCTTATGGTCGTTCTCCCGTGAGTCTACATTATCGAATGGGACGAAAAACTGATAGTTAATTGTAACATTCAGGGCTTCCTAATGACGATGGAACACTCAAATTGCGTCCCGATTCAATACATCGTCCTCCAGCAGACTTGTCTCCATGGGTCAATTGCTGCCTCGGGCACCTTATGGCCGTTCTGCTGTGAGTCAAAGATTTTCGAATCGGACGAAAAACTGATAGTGAATCGTAACATTCAGGGCCACCTAATGTCGATGGATCACTCAAATTGCGTCCCGATTCAATACATCGTCCTCCAGCAGACTTGTCTCCATGGGTCAATTGCTGCCTCGGGCACCTTATGGTCGTTCTCCCGTGAGTCTAGATTATCGAATGGGACGAAAAACTGATAGTTAATTGTAGCATTCAGGGCTTCCTAATGACGATGGAACACTCAAATTGCGTCCCGATTCAATACATCGTCCTCCAGCAGACTCGTCTCCACGGGTCAATTGCTGCCTCTAGCACCTTATGTCCGTTCTGCTGTGTGTCAAAGATTTTCGAATCGGACGAAAAACTGATAGTGAATTGTAACATTCAGGGCCACCTAATGACGATGGACAACACAAATTGCGTCCCGATTCAATACATCGTCCTCCAGCAGACTTGTCTCCATGGGTCTATTGCTGCCTCGGGCACCTTATGGCCGTTCTGCTGTGAGTCAAAGATTTTCGAATCGGACGAAAAACTGATAGTGAATTGTAACTTTCAGGGCCACCTAATGACGATGGATCACTCAAATTGTGTCCCGACTCAATACATCGTCCTCCAGCCGACTTGTCTCCATGGGGCTATTGCTGCCTCGTGCACCTTATGGCCGTTCTGCTGTGAGTCAAAGACTTTAGAATCGGACGAAAAACTGATAGTGAATTGCAACGTTCAGGGCCACCTAATGACGATGGATCACTCAAATTGCGTCCCGATTCAATACATCGTCCTCCAGCAGACTTGTCTCCATGGGTCTATTGCTGCCTCGGGCACATTACGGCCGTTCTGCTGTGACTCTAAGATTTTCGAATAGGACGAAAAACTGATAGTGACTTGTAACATTCAGGGCCACCTAATGACGATGGATCACTCAAATTGCGTCCCGATTCAATATATCGTCCTCCAGCAGACTTGTCTCCATGGGTCTATTACTGCCTCGGGCACCTTATGGCCGTTCTGCTGTGAGTCAAAGATTTTCTAATCGGACGAAAAACTGATAGTGAATTGTAACGTTCTGGGCCTCCTAATGACGATGGAACACACAAATTGCGTCCCGATTCAATACATCGTCCTCCAGCAGACTTGTCTCCATGGGTCTATTGCTGCCTCGGGCACCTTATGGCCGTTCTGCTGTGAGTCAAATATTTTCGAATCGGACGAAAAACTGATAGTCAATTGTAACTTTCAGGGCCACCTAATGACGATGGATCACTCAAATTGCGTCCCGATTCAATACATCGTCCACCAGCCGACTTGTCTCCATGGGTCTATTGCTGCCTCGGGCACCTTATGGCCGTTCTGCTGTGAGTCAAAGATTTTCGAATCGGACGAAAAACTGATAGTGAACTGTAACGTTCAGGGCCTCCTAATGACGATGGAACACTCAAACTGCGTCCCGATTCAATACATCGTCCTCCAGCAGACTTGTCTCCATGGGTCTATTGCTGCCTCGGGCACTCTATGGACGTTCTGCTGTGAGTCAAAGATTTTCGAATCGGACGAAAAACTGATATTGAATTGTAACATTCAGGGACTCCTAATGACGATGGAACACTCAAATTGCCTCCCGATTCAATACATCGTCCTCCAGCAGACTTGTCTCCATGGGTCTATTGCTGCCTCGGGCACCTTATGGCCGTTCTGCTGTGAGTCAAAGATTTTCGAATCGGACGAAAAACTGATAGTGAATTGTAACATTCACGGCTACCTAATGACGATGGACCACACAAATTGCGTCCCGATTCAATTCATCGTCCTCCAGCCGACTTGACTCCAATGGTCTATTGCTGCCTCGGGCACCTGATGGCCGTTCTGCTGTGAGTCTAGATTATCGAATGGGACGAAAAACTGATAGTGAATTGTAACGTTCAGGGCCACCTAATGACGATTGATCACTCAAATTGCGTCCCGATTCAATACATCGCCCTCCAGCAGACTTGTCTCCAAGGGTCTATTGCTGCCTCAGGCACCCTATGGTCGTTCTCCCGTGATTCTAGATTATCGAATGGGACGAAAAACTGATATTTAATTGTAACATTAAGGGCTTCCTAATGATGATGGAACACTCAAATTGCGTCCCGATTCAATACATCGTCCTCCAGCAGACTCGTCTCCATGGGTCAATTGCTGCCTCGGGCACCTTATGGCCGTTCTGTTGTGTGTCAAAGAATTTCGAATCGGACGAAAAACTGATAGTGAATTGTAACATTCACGGCCACCTAATGACGATGGACCACACAAATTGCGTCCCGATTCAATACATCGTCCTCCAGCAGACTTGTCTCCATGGGTCTATTGCTGCATCGCGCACCTTATGGCCGTTCCGCTGTGAGTCAAAGATTTTTTAATCGGACGAAAAACTGATAGTGAATTGTAACTTTCAGGGCCATCTAATGATGATGGAACACTCAGATTGCGTCCCGATTCAATACATCGTCCTCCAGCAGACTCGTCTCCATGGGTCAATTGCTGCCTCGGGCACCTTATGGCCGTTCTGCTGTGTGTCAAAGAATTTCGAATCGGACGAAAAACTGATAGTGAATTGTAACATTCACGGCCACCTAATGTCGATGGACCACACAAATTGCGTCCCGATTCAATACATCGTCCTCCAGCAGACTTGTCTCCATGGGTCTATTGCTGCCTCGGGCACCTTATCGCCGTTCTTCTGTGAGTCAAAGATTTTCGAATCGGACGAAAAACTGATAGTGAATTGTAACGTTCAGGGCCTCCTAATGACGATGGAACACTCAAATTTCGTCCCGATTCAATACATCGTCCTCCAGCAGACTTGTCTCCATGGGTCTATTGCTGCCTCGGGCAACCTTATGGTCGTTCTCCCGTGAGTCTACATTATCGAATGGGACGAAAAACTGATAGTTAATTGTAACATTCAGGGCTTCCTAATGACGATGGAACACTCAAATTGCGTCCCGATTCAATACATCGTCCTCCAGCAGACTTGTCTCCATGGGTCAATTGCTGCCTCGGGCACCTTATGGCCATTCTGCTGTGAGTCAAAGATTTTCGAATCGGACGAAAAACTGATAGTGAATTGTAACGTTCAGGACCTCCTAACGACGATGGAACACTCAAATTGCGTCCCGATTCAATACCTCGTCCTCCAGCAGACTTGTCTCCATGGGTCTATTACTGCCTCGGGCATCTTATGGCCGTTCTGCTGTGAGTCAAAGATTTTCGAATCGGACGAAAAACTGATAGTGAATTGTAACGTACAGGGCAACCTAATGACGATGGACCACTCAAATTGCGTCCCGATTCAATACATCGCCCTCCAGCAGACTTGTCTCCATGGGTCTATTGCTGCCTCGGGCACCTAATGGTCCTTCTCCCGTGAGTCTAGATTATCGAATGGGACTAAAAACTGATAGTTAATTGTAACATTCAGGGCTACCTAATGACGATGGAACACTCAAATTGCGTCCCGATTCAATACATCGTCCTCCAGCAGACTCGTCTCCATGGGTCTATTGCTGCCTCGGGCACCTTATGGCCGTTCTGCTGTGAGTCTAGATTATCGAATGGGACGAAAAACTGATAGTGAATTGTAACGTTCAGGGCCACCTAATGACGATGGATCACTCTAATTGCGTCCCGATTCAATACATCGTCCTCCAGCAGACTTGTCTCCATGGGTCTATTGCTGCCTCGGGCACCTTATGGCCGTTCTGCTGGTAGTCAAAAATTTTCGAATCGGACGAAAAACTGATAGTGAATTGTAACTTTCAGGGCCACCTAATGACGATGGATCACTCAAATTGCGTCCCGATTCAATGCATCGTCCACCAGCCGACTTGTCTCCATGGGTCTATTGCTGCCTCGGGCACCTTGTGGCCGTTCTGCTGTGGGTCAAAGATTTTCGAATCGGACGAAACACTGATTGTGAACTGTAACGTTCAGGGCCTCCTAATGACGTTGGAACACTCAAACTGCGTCCCGATTCAATACATCGTCCTCCAGCAGACTTGTCTCCATGGGTCTATTGCTGCCTCGGGCACCTTATGGCCGTTCTGCTGTGAGTCAAAGATTTTCGAATCGGACGAAAAACAGATAGTAGATTGTAACGTTCAGGGCCACCTAATGACGATGGATCACTCAAATTGCGTCCCGATTCAATACATCGTCCTCCAGCAGACTTGTCTACATGGGTCTATTACTGCCTCGGGCACCTTATGCCGTTCTGCTGTAACTCAAAGGTTTTTCGAATCGGACGAAAAACTGATAGTGAATTGTAACGTTCAGGGACTCCAAATGACGATGGAACACTCAAATTGCCTCCCGATTCAATACATCGTCCTCCAGCAGACTTGTCTCCATGGGTCTATTGCTGCCTCGGGCACCTTATGGCCGTTCTGCTGTGAGTCAAAGATTTTCGAATGGGACGAAAAACTGATAGTGAATTGTAACATTCACGGCTACCTAATGACGATGGACCACACAAATTGCGTCCCGATTCAATACATCGTCCTCCAGCAGACTTGTCTCCATGGGTCTATTGCTGCCTCGGGCAGCTTATGGCCGTTCTGCTGTGAGTCAAAGATTTTCGAATCGGACGAAAAACTGATAGTGGGATTGTAACGTTCAGGGCCACCTAATGACGATGTATCACTCAAATTGCGTCCCGATTCAATACTTCGCCCTCCAGCAGACTTGTCTCCAAAAGTCTATTGCTGCCTCATGCACCTTATGGTCGTTCTCCCGTGAGTCTAGATTATCGAATGGGACGAAAAACTGATAGTTAATTGTAATAATCAGGGTTTCCTAATGATGATGGAACACTCAAATTGCGTCCCGATTCAATACTCGTCCTCCAGTAGACTCATCTCCATGGGTCAATTGCTGCCTCGGGCACCTTATGGCCGTTCTGCTGTGTGTCAAAGAATTTCGAATCGGACGAAAAACTGATAGTGAATTGTAACATTCAGGGCCACCTAACGACGATGGACCACACAAATTGCGTCCCGATTCAATACATCGTACTCCAGCAGACTTGTCTCCATGGGTCTATTGCTGCCTCGGGCACCTTATGGCCGTTCTTCTGTCAGTCAAAGATTTTCGAATCGGACGAAAAACTGATAGTGAATTGTAACATTCAGGGCTTCCTAATGACGATGGAACACTCAAATTGCGTCCCGATTCAATACATCGTCCTCCAGCAGACTCGTCTCCATGGGTCAATTGCTGCCTCTAGCACCTTATGTCCGTTCTGCTGTGTGTCAAAGATTTTCGAATCGGACGAAAAACTGATAGTGAATTGTAACATTCAGGGCCACCTAATGACGATGGACAACACAAATTGCGTCCCGATTCAATACATCGTCCACCAGCAGACTTGTCTCCATGGGTCTATTGCTACCTCGGGCACCTTATGGCCGTTCTGCTGTGAGTCAAAGATTTTCGAATCGGACGAAAAACTGATAGTGAATTGTAACTTTCAGGGCCACCTAATGACGATGGATCACTCAAATTGTGTCCCGAATCAATACATCGTCCTCCAGCCGACTTGTCTCCATGGGGCTATTGCTGCCTCGTGCACCTTATGGCCGTTCTGCTGTGAGTCAAAGACTTTCGAATCGGACGAAAAACTGATAGTGAATTGCAACGTTCAGGGCCACCTAATGACGATGGATCACTCAAATTGCGTCCCGATTCAATACATCGTCCTCCAGCAGACTTGTCTCCATGGGTCTATTGCTGCCTCGGGCACATTATGGCCGTTCTGCTGTGACTCTAAGATTTTCGAATAGGACGAAAAACTGATAGCGACTTGTAACATTCAGGGCCACCTAATGACGATGGATCACTCAAATTGCGTCCCGATTCAATACATCGTCCTCCAGCAGACTTGTCTCCATGGGTCTATTGCTGCCTCGGGAACCTTATGGCCGTTCTGCTGTGACTCAAAGATTTTCGAATCGGACGAAAAACTGATAGTGAATTGTAACGTTCTGGGCCTCCTAATGACGATGGAACACTCAAATTGCGTCCCGATTCAATACATCGTCCTCCAGCAGACTTGTCTCCATGGGTCTATTGCTGCCTCGGGAACCTTATGGCCGTTCTGCTGTGACTCAAAGATTTTCGAATCGGACGAAAAACTGATATTGAATTGTAACATTCAGGGACTCCTAATGACGATGGAACACTCAAATTGCCTCCCGATTCAATACATCGTCCTCCAGCAGACTTGTCTCCATGGGTCTATTGCTGCCTCGGGCACCTTATGGCCGTTCTGCTGTGAGTCAAAGATTTTCGAATCGGACGAAAAACTGATAGTGAATTGTAACATTCACGGCTACCTAATGACGATGGACCACACAAATTGCGTCCCGATTCAATTCATCGTCCTCCAGCCGACTTGACTAAAGGGTCTATTGCTGCCTCGGGCACCTGATGGCCGTTCTGCTGTGAGTCTAGATTATCGAATGGGACGAAAAACTGATAGTGAATTGTAACGTTCAGTTCCACCTAATGACAATTGATCACTCAAATTGCGTCCCGATTCAATACCTCGTCCTCCAGCAGACTTGTCTCCATGGGTCTATTGCTGCATCGCGCACCTTATGGTCGTTCTCCCGTGAGTCTAGATTATCGAATGGGACGAAAGACTGATAGTTAATTGTAACATTCAGGGCTTCCTAATGACGATGGAACACTCAAATTGCGTCCCGATTCAATACATCGTCCTCCAGCAGACTCGTCTCCATGGGTCAATTGCTGCCTCGGGCACCTTATGGCCGTTCTGTTGTGTGTAAAAGATTTTCGAATCGGACGAAAAACTGATAGTGAATTGTAACATTCAGGGCCACCTAATGACGATGGACCACACAAATTGCGTCCCGATTCAATACATCGTCCTCCAGCAGACTTGTCTCCATGGGTCAGTTGCTGCCTCGGGCACCTTATGGCCGTTCTGCTGTGAGTCAAAGATTTTCTAATCGGACGAAAAACTGATAGTGAATTGTAACGTTCAGGACCTCCTAATGACGATGGAACACTCAAATTGCGTCCCGATTCAATACCTCGTCCTCCAGCAGACTTGTCTCCATGGGTCTATTACTGCCTCGGGCATCTTATGGCCGTTCTGCTGTGAGTCAAAGATTTTCGAATCGGACGAAAAACTGATAGTGAATTGTAACGTACAGGGCCACCTAATGACGATGGACCACTCAAATTGCGTCCTGATTCAATACATCGCCCTCCAGCAGACTTGTCTCCATGGGTCTATTGCTGCCTCGGGCACCTTATGGTCGTTCTCCCGTGAGTCTAGATTATCGAATGGGACGAAAGACTGATAGTTAATTGTAACATTCAGGGTTTCCTAATGACGATGGAACACTCAAATTGCGTCCCGATTCAATACATCGTCCTCCAGCAGACTCGTCTCCATGGGTCAATTGCTGCCTCGGGCACCTTATGTCCGTTCTGTTGTGTGTCAAAAATTTTCGAATCGGACGAAAAACTGATAGTGAATTGTAACATTCAGGGCCACCTAATGACGATGGACCACACAAATTGCGTCCCGATTCAATACATCGTCCTCCAGCAGACTTGTCTCCATGGGTGTATTGCTGCCTCGGGCACCTTATGGCCGTTTTGCTGTGAGTCAAAGATTTTCGAATCGGACGAAAAACTGATAGTGAATTGTAACATTCAGGGCTACCTAATGACGATGGACCACACAAATTGCGTCCCGATTCAATACATCGTCCTCCAGCCGACTTGACTCCATGGGTCTATTGCTGCCTCGGGCACCTTATGGCCGTTCTGTTGTGAGTCAAAGATTTTCGAATCGGACGAAAAACTGATAATGAACTGTAACGTTCAGGGCCTCCTAATGACGATTTAAAACTCAAACTGCGTCCCGATTCAATACATCGTCCTCCAGCAGACTTGTCTCCATGGGTCTATTGCTGCCTCGGGCACCTTATGGCCGTTCTGCTGTGAGTCAAAGATTTTCGAATCGGACGAAAAACTGATAGTGAATTGTAACGTTCAGGGGCTCCTAATGACGATGGAACACTCAAATTGCCTCCCGATTCAATACATCGTCCTCCAGCAGACTTGTCTCCATGGGGCTATTGCTGCCTCGGGCACCTTATGGCCGTTCTGCTTTGAGTCAAAATTTTCGAATCGGACGAAAAACTGATAGTGAATTGTAACATTCGCGGCTACCTAATGACGATGGACCACACAAATTGCGTCCCAATTCAATACATCGTCCTCCAGCCGACTTGACTCCATGGGTCTATTGCTGCCTCGGGCACCTGATGGCCGTTCTGCTGTGAGTCTAGATTATCGAATGGGACGAAAAACTGATGGTGAATTGTAACGTTCAGGGCCACCTAATGACGATGGATCACTCAAATTGCGTCCCGATGCAATACATCGTCCTCCAGCATACTTGTCTCCGTGGTCTATTGCTGCCTCGGGCACCTTATGGCCGTTCTGCTCTGAGTCAAAATTTTCGAATCGGACGAAAAACTGATAGTGAATTGTAACGTTCAGGGCCACCTAATGACGATGGATCACTCAAATTGCGTCCCGATTCAATACATCGTCCTCCAGCAGGCTTGTCTCTATGGGTCTATTGCTGCCTCGGGCACCTTATGGCCGTTCTGCTGTGAGTCAAAGATTTTCGAATCGGACAAAAACTGATAGTGAATTGTAACGTTCAGGACCTCCTAATGACGATGGAACACTCAAATTGCGTTCCGATTCAATACCTCGTCCTCCAGCAGACTTGTCTCCATGGGTCTATTGCTGCCTCGGGCAGCTTATGGCCGTTCTGCTGTGAGTCAAAGATTTTCGAATCGGACGAAAAACTGATAGTAAATTGTAACGTTCAGGGCCACCTAATGACGATGGATCACTCAAATTGCGTCCCGATTCAATACATCGCCCTCCAGCAGACTTGTCTCCAAGGGTCTATTGCTGCCTCGGGCACCTTATGGTCGTTCTCCCGTGAGTCTAGATTATCGAATGGGACGAAAAACTGATAGTTAATTGTAACATTCAGGGCTTCCTAATGACGATGGAACACTCAAATTGCGTCCCGATACAATACATCGTCCTCCAGCAGACTCGTCTCCATGGGTCAATTGCTGCCTCGGGCACCTAATGGCCGTTCTGCTGTGTGTCAAAGATTTTCGAATCGGACGAAAAACTGATAGTGAATTGTAACATTCAGGGCACCTAATGACGATGGAACACACAAATTGCTTCCCGGTTCAATACATCGTCCTCCAGCAGACTTGTCTCCATGGGTCTATTACTGCCTCGGGCATCTTATGGCCGTTCTGCTGTGAGTCAAAGATTTTCGAATCGGACGAATAACTGATAGTGAATTGTAACGTACAGGGCCACCTAATGACGATGGACCACTCAAATTGCGTCCCGATTCAATACATCGCCCACCAGCAGACTTGTCTCCATGGGTCTATTGCTGCCTCGGGCACCTTATGGCCGTTGTGCTGTGAGTCAAAGATTTTCGAATCGGACGAAAAACTGATAGTGAATTGTAACATTCAGGGCTACCTAATGACGATGGACCACACAAATTGCGTCCCGATTCAATACATCGTCCTCCAGCCGACTTGACTCCATGGGTCTATTGCTGCCTCGGGCACCTTATGGCCGTTCTGCTGTGAGTCAAAGATTTTCGATTCGGACGAAAAACTGATAATGAACTGTAACGTTCAGGGCCTCCTAATGACGATGGAACACTCAAACTGCGTCACGATTCAATACATCGTCCTCCAGCAGACTTGTCTCCATGGGTCTATTGCTGCCTCGGGCACCTTATGGCCGTTCTGCTGTGAGTCAAAGATTTTCGAATCGGACGAAAAACTGATAGTAGATTGTAACGTTCAGGGCCACCTAATGACGATGGATCACTCAAATTGCGTCCCGATTCAATACATCGTCCTCCAGCAGACTTGTCTCCATGGGTCTATTACTGCCTCGGGCACGTTATGCCGTTCTGCTGTAACTCAAAGATTTTGGAATCGGACGAAAAACTGATAGTGAATTGTAACGTTCAGGGGCTCCTAATGACGATGGAACACTCAAATTGCCTCCCGATTCAATACATCGTCCTCCAGCAGACTTGTCTCCATGGGTCTATTGCAGCGTCGGGCACCTTATGGCCGTTCTGCTGTGAGTCAAAATTTTCGAATCGGACGAAAAACTGATAGTGAATTGTAACATTCACGGCTACCTAATGACGATGGACCAAACAAATTGCGTCCCGATTCAATACATCGTCCACCAGCCGACTTGACTCCATGGGTCTATTGCTGCCTCGGGCACCTGATGGCCGTTCTGCTGTGAGTCTAGATTATCGAATGGGACGAAAAACTGATAGTGAATTGTAACTTTCAGGGCCACCTAATGACGATGGATCACTCAAATTGCGTCCCGATGCAATACATCGTCCTCCAGCAGACTTGTCTCCATGGGTCTATTGCTGCCTCGGGCACCTTATGGCCGTTCTTCTGTGAGTCAAAGATTTTCGAATCGGACGAAAAACTGATAGTGAATTGTAACATTCAGGGCAACCTAATGACGATGGATCATTCAAATTGTGTCCCGATTCAATACATCGTCCTCCAGCCGACTTGTCTCCATGGGGCTATTGCTGCCTCGGGCACATATGGCCGTTCTGCTGTGAGTCAAAGATTTTCGATTCGGACGAAAAACTGATAATGAACTGTAACGTTCAGGGCCTCCTAATGACGATGGAACACTCAAACTGCGTCACGATTCAATACATCGTCCTCCAGCAGACTTGTCTCCATGGGTCTATTGCTGCCTCGGGCACCTTATGGCCGTTCTGCTGTGAGTCAAAGATTTTCGAATCGGACGAAAAACTGACAGTAGATTGTAACGTTCAGGGCCACCTAATGACGATGGATCACTCAAATTGCGTCCCGATTCAATACATCGTCCTCCAGCAGACTTGTCTCCATGGGTCTATTACTGCCTCGGGCACGTTATGGCCGTTCTGCTGTAACTAAAAGATTTTGGAATCGGACGAAAAACTGATAGTGAATTGTAACGTTCAGGGGCTCCTAATGACGATGGAACACTCAAATTGCCTCCCGATTCAATACATCGTCCTCCAGCAGACTTGTCTCCATGGGTCTATTGCAGCGTCGGGCACCTTATGGCCGTTCTGCTGTGAGTCAAAATTTTCGAATCGGACGAAAAACTGATAGTGAATTGTTACATTCACGGCTACCTAATGACGATGGACCAAACAAATTGCGTCCCGATTCAATACATCGTCCTCCAGCCGACTTGACTCCATGGGTCTATTGCTGCCTCGGGCACCTGATGGCCGTTCTGCTGTGAGTCTAGATTATCGAATGGGACGAAAAACTGATAGTGAATTGTAACGTTCAGGGCCACCTAATGACGATGGATCACTCAAATTGCGTCCCGATGCAATACATCGTCCTCCAGCAGACTTGTCTCCATGGGTCTATTGCTGCCTCGGGCACCTTATGGCCGTTCTGCTGTGAGTCAAAATTTTCGAATCGGATGAAGAACTGATAGTGAATTGTAACGTTCAGGGCCACCTAATGACGATGGATCACTCAAATTGCGTCCCGATTCAATACATCGTCCTCCAGCAGACTTGTCTCCAAGGGTCTATTGCTGCCTCGGGCACCTAATGGTCGTTCTCCCGTGAGTCTAGATTATCGAATGGGACGAAAAACTGATAGTTAATTGTAACATTCAGGGCTTCCTAATGACGATGGAACACTCAAATTGCGTCCCGATTCAATACATCGTCCTCCAGCAGACTCGTCTCCATGGGTCAATTGCTGCCTCGGGCACCTTATGGCCGTTCTGCTGTGTGTCAAAGATTTTCGAATCGGACGAAAAACTGATAGTGAATTGTAACATTCATGGCCACCTAATGACGATGGACCACACAAATTGCTTCCCGATTCAATACATCGTCCTCCAGCAGACTTGTCTCCATGGGTCTATTGCTGCCTCGGGCACCTTATGGCCGTTCTTCTGTGAGTCAAAGATTTTCGAATCGGACGAAAAACTGATAGTGAATTGTAACATTCAGGGCCACCTAATGACGATGGATCATTCATATTGTGTCCCGATTCAATACATCGTCCTCCAGCCGACTTGTCTCCATGGGGCTATTGCTGCCTCGGGCACCTTATGGCCGTTCTGCTGTGAGTCAAAGATTTTCGAATCGGACGAAAAACTGATAGTGAATTGCAACGTTCAGGGCCACCTAATGACGATGGATCACTCAAATTGCGTCCCGATTCAATACATCGTCCTCCAGCAGACTTGTCTCCATGGGTCTATTGCTGCCTCGGGCACCTTATGGCCGTTCTGCTGTGACTCTAAGATTTTCGAATCGGACGAAAAACTGATAGTGAATTGTAACATTCAGGGCTACCTAATGACGATGGACCACACAAATTGCGTCCCGATTCAATACATCGTCCTCCAGCCAACTTGACTCCATGGGTCTATTGCTGCCTCGGGCATCTTATGGGCGTTCTGCTGTGAGTCTAGATTATCGAATGGGACGAAAAACTGATAGTGAATTGTAACGTTCGGGCCACCTAATGCCGATGGATCACTCAAATTGCGTCCCGATTCAATACATCGTCCTCCAGCAGACTTGTCTCCATGGGTCTATTGCTGCCTCGGGCACCTTATGGTCGTTCTCCCGTGAGTCTAGATTATCGAATGGGACGAAAAACTGATAGTTGATTGTAACATTCAGGGCTTCCTAATGACGATGGAACACTCAAATTGCGTCCCGATTCAATACATCGTCCTCCAGCAGACTCGTCTCCATGGGTCAATTGCTGCCTCGGGCACCTTATGGCCGTTCTGCTGTGTGTCAAAGATTTTCGAATCGGACGAAAAACCGATAGTGAATTGTAACATTCAGGGCCACCTAATGACGATGGACCACACAAATTGCGTCCCGATTCAATACATCGTCCTCCAGCAGACTTGTCTCCATGGGTCTATTGATGCCTCGGGCACCTTATGGCCGTTCTTCTGTGAGTCAAAGATTTTCGAATCGGACGAACAACTGATAGTGAATTGTAACATTCAGGGCCACCTAATGACGATGGATCAATCAAATTGTGTCCCGATTCAATACATCGTCCTCCAGCCGACTTGTCTCCATGGGGCTATTGCTGCCTCGGGCACCTTATGGCCGTTCTGCTGTGAGTCAAAGATTTTCGAATCGGACGAAAAACTGATAGTGAATTGTAACGTTCAGGGCCACCTAATGACGATGGATCACTCAAATTGCGTCCCGATTCAATACATCGTCCTCCAGCAGACTTGTCTCCATTGGTCTATTGCTGCCTCGGGCATCTTATGGCCGTTCTGCTGTGAGTCTATTTTATCGAATGGGACGAAAAACAGATAGTGAATTGTAACGTTCAGGGCTTCCTGATGACAATGGAACACTCAAATTGCGTCCCGATTCATAACATCGTCCTCCAGCAGACTTGTCTCCATGGGTCTATTGCTACCTCGGGCATCTTATGGCCGTTCGGCTGTGAGTCAAAGATTTTCGAATCGGACGAAAAACTGATAGTAAACTGTAACGTTCAGGGCCTCCTAATGACGATGGAACACTCAAATTGCGTCCCGATGCAATACCTCGTCCTCCAGCAGACTTGTCTCCATGTTTCTATTACTGCCTCGGGCAGCTTATGGCCGTTCTGCTGTGAGTCAAAGATTTTCGAATCGGACGAAAAACTGATAGTGAATTGTAATGTTCAGGGCCACCTAATGACGATGGATCACTCAAATTGCGTCCCGATTCAATACATCGTCCTCCAGCAGACTTGTCTCCATGGGTCTATTGCTGCCTCGGGCACCTTATGGTCGTTCTCCCGTGAGTCTAGATTATCGAATGGGACGAAAAACTGATAGTTAATTGTAACATTCAGGGCTTCCTAATGACGATGGAACACTCAAATTGCGTCCCGATTCAATACATCGTCCTCCAGCAGACTCGTCTCCATGGGTCAATTGCTGCCTCGGGCACCTTATGGCCGTTCTGCTGTGTGTCAAAGATTTTTGAATCGGACGAAAAACTGATAGTGAATTGTAACATTCATGGCCACCTAATGACGATGGACCACACAAATTGCTTCCCGATTCAATACATCGTCCTCCAGCAGACTTGTCTCCATGGGTCTATTGCTGCCTCGGGCACCTTATGGCCGTTCTTCTGTGAGTCAAAGATTTTCGAATCGGACGAAAAACTGATAGTGAATTGTAACATTCAGGGCCACCTAATGACGATGGATCATTCAAATTGTGTCCCGATTCAATACATCGTCCTCCAGCCGACTTGTCTCCATGGGGCTATTGCTGCCTCGGGCACCTTATGGCCGTTCTGCTGTGAGTCAAAGATTTTCGAATCGGACGAAAAACTGATAGTGAATTGCAACGTTCAGGGCCACCTAATGACGATGGATCACTCAAATTGCGTCCCGATTCAATACATCGTCCTCCAGCAGACTTGTCTCCATGGGTCTATTGCTGCCTCGGGCACCTTATGGCCGTTCTGCTGTGACTCTAAGATTTTCGAATCGGACGAAAAACTGATAGTGAATTGTAACATTCAGGGCTACCTAATGACGATGGACCACACAAATTGCGTCCCGATTCAATACATCGTCCTCCAGCCAACTTGACTCCATGGGTCTATTGCTGCCTCGGGCATCTTATGGGCGTTCTGCTGTGAGTCTAGATTATCGAATGGGACGAAAAACTGATAGTGAATTGTAACGTTCAGGCCACCTAATGCCGATGGATCACTCAAATTGCGTCCCGATTCAATACATCGTCCTCCAGCAGACTTGTCTCCATGAGTCTATTGCTGCCTCGGGCACCTTATGGTCGTTCTCCCGTGAGTCTAGATTATCGAATGGGACGAAAAACTGATACTTGATTGTAACATTCAGGGCTTCCTAATGACGATGGAACACTCAAATTGCGTCCCGATTCAATACATCGTCCTCCAGCAGACTCGTCTCCATGGGTCAATTGCTGCCTCGGGCACCTTATGGCCGTTCTGCTGTGTGTCAAAGATTTTCGAATCGGACGAAAAACTGATAGTGAATTGTAACATTCAGGGCCACCTAATGACGATGGACCACACAAATTGCGTCCCGATTCAATACATCGTCCTCCAGCAGACTTGTCTCCATGGGTCTATTGCTGCCTCGGGCACCTTATGGCCGTTCTTCTGTGAGTCAAAGATTTTCGAATCGGACGAACAACTGATAGTGAATTGTAACATTCAGGGCCACCTAATGACGATGGATCAATCAAATTTTGTCCCGATTCAATACATCGTCCTCCAGCCGACTTGTCTCCATGGGGCTATTGCTGCCTCGGGCACCTTATGGCCGTTCTGCTGTGAGTCAAAGATTTTCGAATCGGACGAAAAACTGATAGTGAATTGTAACGTTCAGGGCCACCTAATGACGATGGATCACTCAAATTGCGTCCCGATTCAATACATCGTCCTCCAGCAGACTTGTCTCCATTGGTCTATTGCTGCCTCGGGCATCTTATGGCCGTTCTGCTGTGAGTCTATTTTATCGAATGGGACGAAAAACAGATAGTGAATTGTAACGTTCAGGGCTTCCTGATGACAATGGAACACTCAAATTGCGTCCCGATTCATAACATCGTCCTCCAGCAGACTTGTCTCCATGGGTCTATTGCTACCTCGGGCATCTTATGGCCGTTCGGCTGTGAGTCAAAGATTTTCGAATCGGGCGAAAAACTGATAGTAAACTGTAACGTTCAGGGCCTCCTAATGACGATGGAACACTCAAATTACGTCCCGATGCAATACCTCGTCCTCCAGCAGACTTGTCTCCATGTTTCTATTACTGCCTCGGGCAGCTTATGGCCGTTCTGCTGTGAGTCAAAGATTTTCGAATCGGACGAAAAACTGATAGTGAATTGTAATGTTCAGGGCCACCTAATGACGATGGATCACTCAAATTGCGTCCCGATTCAATACATCGTCCTCCAGCAGACTTGTCTCCATGGGTCTATTGCTGCCTCGGGCACCTTATGGTCGTTCTCCCGTGAGTCTAGATTATGGAATGGGACGAAAAACTGATAGTTAATTGTAACATTTAGAGCTTCCTAATGACGATGGAACACTCAAATTGCGTCCCGAGTCAATACATCGTCTTCCAGCAGACTTGCCTCCATGGGTCAATTGCTGCCTCGGGCACCTTATGGCCGTTCTGCTGTGAGTCAAAGATTTTCGAATCGGACGAAAAACTGATAGTGAATTGTAATATTCAGGGCCACCTAATGACGATGGACCACACGAATTGCGTCCCAATTCAATACATCTTCCTCCAGCCGACTTGACTCCATGGGTCTATTGCTGCCTCGGAATCTTATGGCCGTTCTGCTGTGAGTCTAGTTTATCGAATGGGACGAAAAACTGATAGTGAATAGTAACGTTCAGGGCCACCTAATGACGATGGATCACTCAAATTGCTTCCCGATTCAATACATCGTCCTCCAGCAAACTTGTCTGCATGGGTCTATTGCTGCCTCGGGCACCTTATGGTCGTTCTCCCGTGAGTCTAGATTATCGAATGGGACGAAAAACTGATAGTTAATTGTACTATTCAGGGCTTCCTAATGACGATGGAACACTCAAATTGCGTCCCGATTCAATACATCGTCCTCCAACAGACTTGTCTCCAAGGGTCCATTGTTGCCTCGGGCACCTTAAGGCCGTTCTGCTGTGAGTCAAAGATTTTCGAATCGGACGAAAAACTGATAGTGAATTGTAACGGTCAGGGCCACCTAATGACGATGGATCACTCAAATTGTGTCCCGATTCAATACATCGTCCTCCAGGCGACTTGTCTCCATGGGGCTATTGCTGCCTCGGGCACCTTATGGCCGTTCTGCTGTGAGACAAAGATTTTCGAATCGGACGAAAAACTGATAGTGAATTGTAAAGTTCAGGGCCTCCTAATGACGATGGAACACTCAAATTGCGTCTCTATTCAATACATCGTCCTGCAGCAGACTTGTCTTCATGGGTCTATTGCTGCCTCGGGCAATTATGGCCGATGTGCTGTGAGACAAAGATTTTCGAATCTGACGAAGAACTGATAGTGAATTGTAACATTCAGGGCCACCTAATGACGATGGATCACTCAAATTGCGTCCCGATTCAATACATCGTCCTCCAGCCGACTTGTCTCCATAGGTCTATTGCTGCCTCGGGCATCTTATGGCCGTTCTGCTGTGAGTCAAAGATTTTCGAATCGGACGAAAAACTGATAGTGAATTGTAACGTTCAGGGCCACCTAATGCCGATGGATCACTCAAATTGCGTCCCGATTCAATACATCGTCCTCCAGCAGACTTGTCTCCATGGGTCTATTGCTGCCTCGGGCACCTTATGGTCGTTCTCCCGTGAGTCTACATTATCGAAAGGACGAAAAACTGATAGTTAATTGTAAAATTCAGGGCCACCTAATGACGATGGATCACTCAAATTGCGTCCCGATTCAATACATCGTCCTCCAGCCGACTTGTCTCCATAGGTCTATTGCTGCCTCGGGCATCTTATGGCCGTTCTGCTGTGAGTCAAAGATTTTCGAATCGGACGAAAAACTGATAGTGAATCGTAACATTCAGGGCCACCTAATGACGATGGACCCTACAAATTGCGTCCTGATTCAATACATCGTCCACCAGCCGACTTGTCTCTATGGGTCTATTGCTGCCTCGGGCACCTTATGGCCGATCTGCTGTGAGTCAAAGATTTTCGAATCGGACGAAAAACTGATAGTGAATTGTAACGTTCAGGCCCTCACGGGAGAACGACCATAAGGTGCCCGAGGCAGCAATAGACCCATGGAGGCAAGTCTGCTGGAGGACGATGTATTGAATCGGGAAGCAATTTGAGTGATCCATCGTCATTAGGTGAACGTTACAATTCACTATCAGTTTTTCGTCCCATTCGATGAACTAGACTCACAGCAGAACGGCCAGAAGATGCCCGAAACAGCAATAGACCCATGGAGTCAAGTCGGCTGGAGGACGATGTATTGAATCGGGACGCAATTTGTGTGGTCCATCGTCATTAGGTGGCCCTGAATGTTACGATTCACTATCAGTTTTTCGTCCGATTCGAAAATCTTTGACTCACAGCAGAACGGCCATAAGGTGCCCGAGGCAGCAATTGACCCATGGAGACAAGTCTGCTGGAGGACGATGTATTGAATCGGGACGCAATTTGAGTGATTCATCGTCATTAGGAAGCCCTGAATGTTACAATTAACTATCAGTTCTTCGTCCCATTCGATAATGTAGACTCACGGGAGAACGACTATAAGGAGCCCGAGGCAGCAATAGACCCATGGAGACAAGTCTGCTGGAGGACGATGTATTGAATCGGGACGCAACTTGAGTGATCCATCGTCATTAGGTAGCCCTGAACGTTACAATTCACTATCAGTTTTTCGTCCGATTCGAAAATCATTGACTCACAGCAGAACGGCCATAAGGTGCCCGAGGCAGTAATAGACCCATGGAGACAAGTCTGCTGGAGGACGAGGTATTGGATCGGGACGCAATTTGAGTGTTCCATCGTCATTAGGAGGTCCTGAACGTTACAATTCACTATCAGTTTTTCGTCCGATTCGAAAATCTTTGACTCACAGCAGAACGGCCACTAGGTGCCCGAGGCAGCAATTGACCCATGGAGACAAGTCTGCTGGAGGACGATGTATTGAATCGGGACGCAATTTGAATGATCCATCGTCATTAGGTAGCCCCGATCGTTACAATTCGCTATCAGTTTTTCGTCCGATTCGAAAATCATTGACTCACAGCAGAACGGCCATAAGGTGCCCGAGGCAGCAATAGACCCATGGAGACAAGTCTGCTGGACGACGATGTATTGAATCCTCCAGCCGACTTGTCTCCATGGGGTTATTGCTGCCTCGGGCACCTTATGGTCGTTCTCCCGTGTGTCTAGATTATAGAATGGGACGAAAAACTGATAGTTAATTGTAACATTCAGGGCATCCTAATGACGATGGATCACTCAAATTGCGTCCCGATTCAATAGATCGTCCTCCAGCAGATTTGTCTCCATGGGTCAATTGCTGCCTCGGGCACCATATGGCCGTTCTGCTGTGAGTCAAAGATTTTCGACTCGGACGAAAAACTGATAGTGAATTGTAACATTCAGGGCCACCTAATGACGATGGACCACACAAATTGCGTCCCGATTCAATAAATCGTCCTCCAGCCGACGTGACTCCATGGGTCTATTGCTGCCTCGGGCATCTTATGGCCGTTCTGCTGTGAGTCTAGTTTATCGAATGGGACGAAAAACTGATAGTGAATTGTAACGTTCAGGGCTTCCTGATGACGATGGAACACTCAAATTGCGTCCCGATTCAATACATCGTCCTCCAGCAGACTTGTCTCCATGGGTCAATTGCTGCCTCGGGCACCTTATGGCCGTTCTGCTGTGAGTCAAAGATTTTCGAATCGGACGAAAAACTGATAGTGAATTGTAACATTCAGGGCCACCTAATGACGATGGATCACTCAAATTGCGTCCCGATTCCATACATCGTCCTGCAGCCGACTTGTCTCCATGGGTCTAATGCTGCCTCGGGCACCTTATGGCCGTTCTGCTGTGAGTCAAAGATTTTCGAATCGGACGAAAAACTGATAGTGAATTGTAACATTCAGGGCCACCTAATGACGATGGATCACTCAAATTGCGTCCCGATTCAATACATCGTCCTCCAGCAGACTTGTCTTCATGGGTCTATTGCTGCCTCGGGCACCTTATGGCCGTTCTGCTGTGAGTCAAAGATTTTCGAATCGGACGAAAAACTGATAGTGAATTGTAACTTTCAGGGCCACCTAATGACGATGGATCACTCAAATTGCGTCCCGATTCAATACATCGTCCTCCAGCCGACTTGTCTCCATAGGTCTATTGCTGCCTCGGGCACCTTATGGGCGTTCTCCCGTGAGTCTAGATTATCGAATGGCACGAAAAACTGATAGTTAATTGTAACATTCTGGGCTTCCTAATGACGATGGAACACTCAAATTGCGTCCCGATTCAATACATCGTCCTCCAGCAGACTTGTCTCCATGGGTCAATTGCTGCCTCGGGCACATTATGGCCGTTCTGCTGTGAGTCAAAGATTTTCGAATCAGACGAAAAACTGATAGTGAATTGTAATATTCAGGGCCACCTAATGACGATGGACCACACAAATTGCGTCCCAATTCAATACATCTTCCTCCAGCCGACTTGACTCCATGGGTCTATTGCTGCCTCGGAATCTTATGGCCGTTCTGCTGTGAGTCTAGTTTATTGAATCGGACGAAAAACTGATAGTTAATTGTAACATTCAGGGCTTCCTAATGACGATGGATGACTCAAATTGCTTCCCGATTCAATACATCGTCCTCCAGCAGACTTGTCTGCATGGGTCTATTGCTGCCTCGGGCACCTCATGGTCGTTCTCCCGTGAGTCTAGATTATCAAATGGGACGAAAAACTGATAGTTAATTGTACTATTCAGGGCTTCCTAATGACGATGGAACACTCAAATTGCGTCCCGATTCAATACATCGTCCTCCAGCAGACTTGTCTCCATGGGTCCATTGTTGCCTCCGGCACCTTATGGGCGTTCTGCTGTGAGTCAAAGATTTTCGAATCGGACGAAAAACTGATGGTGAATTGTAACATTCAGGGCCACCTAATGACGATGGATCACTCAAATTGCGTCCCGATTCAATACATCGTCCTCCAGCCGACTTGTCTCCGTGGGTGTATTGCTGCCTCGGGCACCTTATGGCCATTCTGCTGTGAGTCAAAGATTTTCGAATCGGACGAAAAACTGATAGTGAATTGTAACATTCAGGGCCACCTAATGACGATGGATCACTCAAATTGTGTCCCGATTCAATACATCGTCCTCCAGGCGACTTGTCTCCATGGGGCTATTGCTGCCTCGGGCACCTTATGGCCATTCTGCTGTGAGTCAAAGATTTTCGAATCGGACGAAAAACTGATAGTGAATTGCAACGTTCAGGGCCACCTAATGACGATGGATCACTCAAATTGCGTCCCGATTCAATACATCGTCCTCCAGCTGACTTGTCTCCATGGGTCTATTGCTGCCTTTGGCACCTTATGGCCGTTCGGCTGTGAGTCAAAGATTTTCGAATCGGACGAAAAACTGATAGTGAATTGTAACATTCTGGGCCACCTAATGACGATGGATCACTCAAATTGCGTCCCAATTCAATACATCGTCCTCCAGCCGACTTTCTCCATGGGTCTATTGCTGCCTCGGGCACCTTATGGCCGTTCTGCTGTGAGTCAAAGATTTTCGAATCGGACGAAAAACTGATAGTGAATTGTAACGTTCAGGCCCTCCTAATGACGATGGAACACTCAAATTGCGTCTCGATTCAATACATCGTCCTGCAGCAGACTTGTCTTCATGGGTCTATTGCTGCCTCGGGCAACTTATGGCCGTTGTGCTGTGAGACAAAGATTTTCGAATCTGACGAAAAACTGATAGTGAATTGTAACATTCAGGGCCACCTAATGACGATGGATCACTCAAATTGCGTCCCGATTCAATACATCGTCCTCCAGCCGACTTGTCTCCATAGGTCTATTGCTGCCTCGGGCACCTTATGGCCGTTCTGCTGTGAGTCAAAGATTTTCGAATCGCACGAAAAACTGATAGTGAATTGCAACGTTCAGGACCTCCTAATGACGATGGAACACTCAAATTGCATCCCGATTCAATACCTCGTCCTCCAGCAGACTTGTCTCCATGGGTCTATTATAGCCTCGGGCATCTTATGGCCGTTCTGCTGTGACTCAAAGATTTTCGAATCGGACGAAAAACTGATAGTGAATTGTAACGTTCAGGGCCACTTAATGACGATGGATCACTCAAATTGCGTCCCGATTCAATACATCGTCCTCCAACAGACTTGTCTCCATGGGTCTATTGCTGCCTCGGGCACCTTATGGTCGTTCTCCCGTGAGTCTACATTATCGAATGGGACGATAAACTGATAGTTAATTGTAACATTCAGGGCTTCCTAATGACGATGGAACACTCAAATTGCGTCCCGATTCAATACATCGTCCTCCAGCAGACTTGTCTCCATGGGTCAATTGCTGCCTCGGGCACCTTATGGCCGTTCTGCTGTGAGTCAAAGATTTTCGAATCGGACGAAAAACTGATAGTGAATCGTAACATTCAGGGCCACCTAATGACGATGGATCCTACAAATTGCGTCCCGATTCAATACATCGTCCACCAGCCGACTTGACTCCATGGGTCTATTGCTGCCTCGGGCATCTTATGGCCGTTCTGCTGTGAGTCTAGTTTATCGAATGGGACGAAAAACTGATAGTGAATTGTAACGTTCAGGGCCACCTAATGACGATGGATTACTCAAATTGCTTCCCGATTCAATACATCGTCCTCCAGCAGACTTGTCTCCATGGGTCTATTGCTGCCTCTGGCACCTTATGGTCGTTCTCCCGTGAGTCTACATTATCGAATGGGACGAAAAACTGATAGTGAATTGTAACGTTCAGGCCCTCCTAATGACGATGGAACACTCAAATTGCGTCTCGATTCAATACATCGTCCTCCAGCAGACTTGTCTTCATGGGTCTATTGCTGCCTCGGGCACCTTATGGCCGTTCTGCTGTGAGACAAAGATTTTCGAATCTGACGAAAAACTGATAGTGAATTGTAACATTCAGGGCCACCTAATGACGATGGATCACTCAAATTGCGTCCCGATTCAATACATCGTCCTCCAGCCGACTTGTCTCCATAGGTCAATTGCTGCCTCGGGCACCTTATGGCCGTTCTGCTGTGAGTCAAAGATTTTCGAATCGGACGAAAAACTGATAGTGAATTGTAACGTACAGGGCCACCTAATGACGATGGATCACTCAAATTGCGTCCCGATTCAATACATCGTCCTCCAGCAGACATGTCTCCATGGGTCTATTGCTGCCTCGGGCACCTTATGGCCGTTCTGCTGTGAGTCAAAGATTTTCGAATCGGACGAAAAACTGATAGTGAATTGTAACGTTCAGGCCCTCCTAATGACGATGGAACACTGAAATTGCGTCTCGATTCAATACATCGTCCTGCAGCAGACTTGTCTTCATGGGTCTATTGCTGCCTCGGGCAACTTATGGCCGTTGTGCTGTGAGACAAAGATTTTCGAATCTGACGAAAAACTGATAGTGAATTGTAACATTCAGGGCCACCTAATGACGATGGATCACTCAAATTGCGTCCCGATTCAATACATCGTCCTCCAGCCGACTTGTCTCCATAGGTCTATTGCTGCCTCGGGCACCTTATGGCCGTTCTGCTGTGAGTCAAAGATTTTCGAATCGCACGAAAAACTGATAGTGAATTGTAACGTTCAGGACCTCCTAATGACGATGGAACACTCAAATTGCATCCCGATTCAATACCTCGTCCTCCAGCAGACTTGTCTCCATGGGTCTATTGCTGCCTCTGGCACCTTATGGTCGTTCTCCCGTGAGTCTACATTATCGAATGGGACGAAGAACTGATAGTGAATTGTAACGTTCAGGCCCTCCTAATGACGATGGAACACTCAAATTGCGTCTCGATTCAATACATCGTCCTCCAGCAGACTTGTCTTCATGGGTCTATTGCTGCCTCGGGCACCTTATGGCCGTTCTGCTGTGAGACAAAGATTTTCGAATCTGACGAAAAACTGATAGTGAATTGTAACATTCAGGGCCACCTAATGACGATGGATCACTCAAATTGCGTCCCGATTCAATACATCGTCCTCCAGCCGACTTGTCTCCATAGGTCTATTGCTGCCTCGGGCACCTTATGGCCGTTCTGCTGTGAGTCAAAGATTTTCGAATCGGACGAAAAACTGATAGTGAATTGTAACGTGCAGGGCCACCTAATGACGATGGATCACTCAAATTGCGTCCCGATTCAATACATCGTCCTCCAGCAGACATGTCTCCATGGGTCTATTGCTGCCTCGGGCACCTTATGGTCGTTCTCCCGTGAGTCTAGATTATCGAATGGGACGAAAAACTGATATTTAATTGTACTATTCAGGGCCTCCTAATGACGATGGAACACTCAAATTGCATCGCGATTCAATACATCGTCCTCCAGCAGACTTGTCTCCATGGGTCAATTGCTGCCTCGGGCACCTTATGGCCGTTCTGCTGTGAGTCAAAGATTTTCGAATCGGACGAAAAACTGATAGTGAATTGTAACATTCAGGGCCACCTAATGACGATGGACCACACAAATTGCGTCCCGATTCAATACATCGTCCTCCAGCCGACTGGACTCCATGGGTCTATTTCTGCCTCGAGCACCTTACGGCCATTCTGCTGTGAGTCTAGATTATCGAATGGGACGAAAAACTGATAGTTAATTGTAACATTCATTGCCACCTAATGACGATGGAACACTCAAATTGCGTCCCGATTCAATACCTCGTCCTCCAGCAGACTTGTCTCCATGGGTCTATTGCTGCCTCGGGCACCTTATGGCCGTTCTGCTGTGACTAAATGATATTCGAATCGGACGAAAAACTGATAGTGAAATGTAACGTTCAGGGCCACCTAATGACGATGGATCACTCAAATATGCGTCCCGATTCAATACATCGTCCTCCAGCAGACTTGTCTCCATGGGTCTATTGCTGCCACGGGCACCTTAAGGCCGTTCTGCTGTGAGTCAAAGATTTTCGAATCGGACGAAAAACTGATAGTGAATTGTAACGTTCAGGGCCACCTAATGACGATGGAGCACTCAAATTGCGTCGCGATTCAATACATCGTCATCCAGCAGAATGTCTCCATGGGTCTAATGCAGCCTCGGGCACCTTATGGCCGTTCTGCTGTGAGTCAAAGATTTTCGAATCGGACGAAATACTGATAGTGAATTGTAACGATCAGGGCCACCTAATGACGATGGATCACTCAAATTGCATCCCGATTCAATACCTCGTCCTAAAGCAGACTTGTCTCCATGGGTCTATTATAGCCTCGGGCATCTTATGGCCGTTCTGCTGTGACTCAAAGATTTTCGAATCGGACGAAAAACTGATAGTGAATTGTAACGTTCAGGGCCACTTAATGACGATGGATCACTCAAATTGCGTCCCGATTCAATACATCGTCCTCCAACAGACTTGTCTCCATGGGTCTATTGCTGCCTCGGGCACCTTATGGTCGTTCTCCCGTGAGTCTACATTATCGAATGGGACGATAAACTGATAGTTAATTGTAACATTCAGGGCTTCCTAATGACGATGGAACACTCAAATTGCGTCCCGATTCAATACATCGTCCTCCAGCAGACTTGTCTCCATGGGTCAATTGCTGCCTCGGGCACCTTATGGCCGTTCTGCTGTGAGTCAAAGATTTTCGAATCGGACGAAAAACTGATAGTGAATCGTAACATTCAGGGCCACCTAATGACGATGGATCCTACAAATTGCGTCCCGATTCAATACATCGTCCACCAGCCGACTTGACTCCATGGGTCTATTGCTGCCTCGGGCATCTTATGGCCGTTCTGCTGTGAGTCTAGTTTATCGAATGGGACGAAAAACTGATAGTGAATTGTAACGTTCAGGGCCACCTAATGACGATGGATTACTCAAATTGCCTCCCGATTCAATACATCGTCCTCCAGCAGACTTGTCTCCATGGGTCTATTGCTGCCTCTGGCACCTTATGGTCGTTCTCCCGTGAGTCTACATTATCGAATGGGACGAAGAACTGATAGTGAATTGTAACGTTCAGGCCCTCCTAATGACGATGGAACACTCAAATTGCGTCTCGATTCAATACATCGTCCTCCAGCAGACTTGTCTTCATGGGTCTATTGCTGCCTCGGGCACCTTATGGCCGTTCTGCTGTGAGACAAAGATTTTCGAATCTGACGAAAAACTGATAGTGAATTGTAACATTCAGGGCCACCTAATGACGATGGATCACTCAAATTGCGTCCCGATTCAATACATCGTCCTCCAGCCGACTTGTCTCCATAGGTCTATTGCTGCCTCGGGCACCTTATGGCCGTTCTGCTGTGAGTCAAAGATTTTCGAATCGGACGAAAAACTGATAGTGAATTGTAACGTGCAGGGCCACCTAATGACGATGGATCACTCAAATTGCGTCCCGATTCAATACATCGTCCTCCAGCAGACATGTCTCCATGGGTCTATTGCTGCCTCGGGCACCTTATGGTCGTTCTCCCGTGAGTCTAGATTATCGAATGGGACGAAAAACTGATATTTAATTCTACTATTCAGGGCCTCCTAATGACGATGGAACACTCAAATTGCATCGCGATTCAATACATCGTCCTCCAGCAGACTTGTCTCCATGGGTCAATTGCTGCCTCGGGCACCTTATGGCCGTTCTGCTGTGAGTCAAAGATTTTCGAATCGGACGAAAAACTGATAGTGAATTGTAACATTCAGGGCCACCTAATGACGATGGACCACACAAATTGCGTCCCGATTCAATACATCGTCCTCCAGCCGACTGGACTCCATGGGTCTATTTCTGCCTCGAGCACCTTACGGCCATTCTGCTGTGAGTCTAGATTATCGAATGGGACGAAAAACTGATAGTTAATTGTAACATTCATTGCCACCTAATGACGATGGAACACTCAAATTGCGTCCCGATTCAATACCTCGTCCTCCAGCAGACTTGTCTCCATGGGTCTATTGCTGCCTCGGGCACCTTATGGCCGTTCTGCTGTGACTAAATGATTTTCGAATCGGACGAAAAGCTGATAGTGAAATGTAACGTTCAGGGCCACCTAATGACGATGGATCACTCAAATATGCGTCCCGATTCAATACATCGTCCTCCAGCAGACTTGTCTCCATGGGTCTATTGCTGCCACGGGCACCTTAAGGCCGTTCTGCTGTGAGTCAAAGATTTTCGAATCGGACGAAAAACTGATAGTGAATTGTAACGTTCAGGGCCACCTAATGACGATGGAGCACTCAAATTGCGTCGCGATTCAATACATCGTCATCCAGCAGACTTGTCTCCATGGGTCTAATGCAGCCTCGGGCACCTTATGGCCGTTCTGCTGTGAGTCAAAGATTTTCGAATCGGACGAAATACTGATAGTGAATTGTAACGATCAGGGCCACCTAATGACGATGGATCACTCAAATTGCATCCCGATTCAATACCTCGTCCTCCAGCAGTCTTGTCTCCATGGGTCTATTATAGCCTCGGGCATCTTATGGCCGTTCTGCTGTGACTCAAAGATTTTCGAATCGGACGAAAAACTGATAGTGAATTGTAACGTTCAGGGCCACTTAATGACGATGGATCACTCAAATTGCGTCCCGATTCAATACATCGTCCTCCAACAGACTTGTCTCCATGGGTCTATTGCTGCCTCGGGCACCTTATGGTCGTTCTCCCGTGAGTCTACATTATCGAATGGGACGATAAACTGATAGTTAATTGTAACATTCAGGGCTTCCTAATGACGATGGAACACTCAAATTGCGTCCCGATTCAATACATCGTCCTCCAGCAGACTTGTCTCCATGGGTAAATTGCTGCCTCGGGCACCTTATGGCCGTTCTGCTGTGAGTCAAAGATTTTCGAATCGGACGAAAAACTGATAGTGAATCGTAACATTCAGGGCCACCTAATGACGATGGATCCTACAAATTGCGTCCCGATTCAATACATCGTCCACCAGCCGACTTGACTCCATGGGTCTATTGCTGCCTCGGGCATCTTATGGCCGATCTGCTGTGAGTCTAGTTTATCGAATGGGCCGAAAAACTGATAGTGAATTGTAACGTTCAGGGCCACCTAATGACGATGGATTACTCAAATTGCTTCCCGATTCAATACATCGTCCTCCAGCAGACTTGTCTCCATGGGTCTATTGCTGCCTCTGGCACCTTATGGTCGTTCTCCCGTGAGTCTACATTATCGAATGGGACGAAGAACTGATAGTGAATTGTAACGTTCAGGCCCTCCTAATGACGATGGAACACTCAAATTGCGTCTCGATTCAATACATCGTCCTCCAGCAGACTTGTCTTCATGGGTCTATTGCTGCCTCGGGCACCTTATGGCCGTTCTGCTGTGAGACAAAGATTTTCGAATCTGACGAAAAACTGATAGTGAATTGTAACATTCAGGGCCACCTAATGACGATGGATCACTCAAATTGCGTCCCGATTCAATACATCGTCCTCCAGCCGACTTGTCTCCATAGGTCTATTGCTGCCTCGGGCACCTTATGGCCGTTCTGCTGTGAGTCAAAGATTTTCGAATCGGACGAAAAACTGATAGTGAATTGTAACGTGCAGGGCCACCTAATGACGATGGATCACTCAAATTGCGTCCCGATTCAATACATCGTCCTCCAGCAGACATGTCTCCATGGGTCTATTGCTGCCTCGGGCACCTTATGGTCGTTCTCCCGTGAGTCTAGATTATCGAATGGGACGAAAAACTGATATTTAATTGTAACATTCAGGGCCTCCTAATGACGATGGACCACACAAATTGCGTCCCGATTCAATACATCGTCCTCCAGCCGACTGGACTCCATGGGTCTATTTCTGCCTCGAGCACCTTACGGCCATTCTGCTGTGAGTCTAGATTATCGAATGGGACGAAAAACTGATAGTTAATTGTAACATTCATTGCCACCTAATGACGATGGAACACTCAAATTGCGTCCCGATTCAATACCTCGTCCTCCAGCAGACTTGTCTCCATGGGTCTATTGCTGCCTCGGGCACCTTATGGCCGTTCTGCTGTGACTAAATGATTTTCGAATCGGACGATAAACTGATAGTGAAATGCAACGTTCAGGGCCACCTAATGACGATGGATCACTCAAATATGCGTCCCGATTCAATACATCGTCCTCCAGCAGACTTGTCTCCATGGGTCTATTGCTGCCACGGGCACCTTTAAGGCCGTTCTGCTGTGAGTCAAAGATTTTCGAATCGGACGAAAAACTGATAGTGAATTGTAACGTTCAGGGCCACCTAATGACGATGGAGCACTCAAATTGCGTCGCGATTCAATACATCGTCATCCAGCAGACTTGTCTCCATGGGTCTAATGCAGCCTCGGGCACCTTATGGCCGTTCTGCTGTGAGTCAAAGATTTTCGAATCGGACGAAATACTGATAGTGAATTGTAACGATCAGGGCCACCTAATGACGATCGATCACTCAAATTGCTTACCGATTCAATACATCGTCCTCCAGCCGACTTGTCTCCATTGGTCTATTGCTGCCTCGGGCACCTTATGGCCGTTCTGCTGTGCGTCAAAGATTTTCGAATCGGACGAAATACTGATAGTGAATTGTAACGTTCAGGGCCACCTAATGACGATCGATCACTCAAATTGCTTCCCGATTCAATACATCGTCCTCCAGCAGACTTGTCTCCATGGGTCTATTGCTGCCTCGGGCACCTTATGGCCGTTCTGCTGTGACTAAAAGATCTTCGAATCGGACGAAAAACTGATAGTGAATTGTAACGATCAGGGCCTCCTAATGACGATGGATCACTCAAATTGCGTCCCGATTAAATACATCGTCCTCCAGCAGACTTGTCTCCATGGGTCTATTGCTGCCTCGCGCACCTTATGGCCGTTCTGCTGTGAGTCAAAGATTTTCGAATCGGACGAAAAACTGATAGTGAATTGTAACGTTCAGGGCCACCTAATGACGATGGATCACTCAAATTGCGTCCCGATTCAATACATCGTCCTCCAGCAGACTTGTCTCCATGGGTCTATTGCTGCCACGGGCACCTTATGGCCGTTCTGCTGTGAGTCAAAGATTTTCGAATCGGACGAAAAACTGATAGTGAATTGTAACGTTCAGGGCCACCTAATGACGATGGATCACGCAAATTGCGTCCCGATTCAATACATCGTCCTCCAGCAGACTTGTCTCCATGGGTCTATTGCTGCCTCGGGCACCTTATGGCCGTTCTGCTGTGAGTCAAAGATTTTCGAATCGGACGAAAAACTGATAGTGAATTGTAACGTTCAGGGCCACGTAATGACGATGGAACACTCAAATTGCGTCCTGATTCAATACATCGTCATCCAGCAGACTTGTCTCCATGGGTCTAATGCACCCTCGAGCACCTTATGGCCGTTCTGCTGCGAGTCAAAGATTTTCGAATCGGACGAAAAACTGATAGTGAATTGTAACGTTCAGGACCTCCTAATGACGATGGATCACTCAAATTGCGTCCCGATTCAATACCTCGTCCTCCAGCAGACTTGTCTCCATGGGTCTATTACTGCCTCGGGCAGCTTATGGCCGTTCTGCTGTGAGTCAAAGATTTAATCGGACGAAAAACTGATAGTGACTTGTAGCGTTCAGGGCCACCTAATGACGATGGAACACTCATATTGCGTCCCGATTAAATACATCGTCCTCCAGCAGACCTGTCTCCATGGGTCTATTGCTGCCTCGGGCACTTTATGGCCGCTCTGCTGTGACTAAAAGATTTTCGAATCGGACGAAAAACTGATAGTGAATTGTAACGTTCAGGGCCCCCTAACGACGATGGATCACTCAAATTGCGTCCCGATTCAATACATCGTCCGCCAGCAGACTAGTCCCCATGGGTCTATTGCTGCCTCGGGCACCTTATAGTCGTTCTCCCGTGAGTCTAGATTATCGAATGGGACGAAAAACTGATAGTTAATTGTAACATTCAGGGCTTCCTAATGACGATGGAACACTCAAATTGCGTCGCGATTCAATACATCGTCCTCCAGCAGACTTGTCTCCATGGGTCTATTGCTGCCTCGGGCACCTTATGGCCGCTCTGCTGTGACTAAAAGATTTTCGAATCGGACGAAAAACAGATAGTGAATTGTAACGTTCAGGGCCACCTAATGACGATGGACCACACAAATTGCGTCCCGATTCAATACATCGTCCTCCAGCAGACTTGACTCCATGGGTCTATTGCTGCCTCGGGCATCTTATGGCCGTTCTGCTGTGAGTCTAGTTTATCGAATGGGACGAAAAACTGATAGTGAATTGTAACGTTGAGGGCCACCTAATGACGATGGAACACTCAAATTGCGTCCCGATTCAATACATCGTCCTCCAGCAGACTTGTCTCCATCGGTCAATTGCTTCCTCGGGCACCTTATGGTCGTTCTGCTGTGAGTCAAAGATTTTCGAATCGGACGAAAAACTGATAGTGAATTGTAACATTCTGGGCCACCTAGTGACGATGGACCAGACAAATTGCGTTCCGATTCAATACATCGTCCTCCAGCCGACTTGTCTTCATGGGTCTATTGCTGCCTCGGGCACCTTATGGCCGTTCTGCTGTGAGACAAAGATTTTCGAATCTGACGAAAAACTGATAGTGAATTGTAACATTCAGGGCCACCTAATGACGATGGATCACTCAAATTGCGTCCCGATTCAATACATCGTCCTCCAGTCGACTTGTCTCCATAGGTCTATTGCTGCCTCGGGCACCTTATGGCCGTACTGCAGTGAGTCAAAGATTTTCGAATCGGACGAAATACTGATAGTGAATAGTAACGTTCAGGGCCACCTAATGACGATCGATCACTCAAATTGCTTCCCGATTCAATACATCGTCCTCCAGCAGACTTGTCTCCATGGGTCTATTGCTGCCTCGTGCACCTTATGGCCGTTCTGCTGTGACTAAAAGATCTTCGAATCGGACGAAAAACTGATAGTGAATTGTAACGTTCAGGGCCACCTAATGACGATGGATCACTCAAATTGCGTCCCGATTAAATACATCGTCCTCCAGCAGACTTGTCTCCATGGGTCTATTGCTGCCTCGGCACCTTATGGCCGTTCTGCTGTGAGTCAAAGATTTTCGAATCGGACGAAAAACTGATAGTGAATTGTAACGTTCAGGGCCACCTAATGACGATGGATCACTAAATTGCGTCCCGATTCAATACTTCGTCCTCCAGCAGACTTGTCTCCATGGGTCTATTGCTGCCTCGGGCACCTTATGGCCGTTCTGCTGTGAGTCAAAGATTTTCGAATCGGACGAAAAACTGATAGTGAATTGTAACGTTCAGGGCCACCTAATGACGATGGATCACTCAAATTGCGTCCCGATTCAATACATCGTCCTCCAGCAGACTTGTCTCCATGGGTCTATTGCTGCCTCGGGCACCTTATGGCCGTTCTGCTGTGAGTCAAAGATTTTCGAATCGGACGAAAAACTGATAGTGAATTGTAACGTTCAGGGCCACGTAATGACGATGGAACACTCAAATTGCGTCCTGATTCAATACATCGTCATCCAGCAGACTTGTCTCCATGGTTCTAATTCAGCCTCGGGCACCTTATGGCCGTTCTGCTGCGAGTCAAAGATTTTCGAATCGGACGAAAAACTGATAGTGAATTGTAACGTTCAGGACCTCCTAATGACGATGGAACACTCAAATTGCGTCCCGATTCAATACCTCGTCCTCCAGCAGACTTGTCTCCATGGGTCTATTACTGCCTCGGGCAGCTTATGGCCGTTCTGCTGTGAGTCAAAGACTTAATCGGACGAAAAACTGATAGTGACTTGTAACGTTCAGGGCCACCTAATGACGATGGAACACTCATATTGCGTCCCGATTAAATACATCGTCCTCCAGCAGACTTGTCTCCATGGGTCTATTGCTGCCTCGGGCACCTTATGGCCGCTCTGCTGTGACTAAAAGATTTTCGAATCGGACGAAAAACTGATAGTGAATTGTAACGTTCAGGGCCACCTAATGACGATGGATCACTCAAATTGCGTCCCGATTCAATACATCGTCCGCCAGCAGACTTGTCTCCATGGGTCTATTGCTGCCTCGGGCACCTTATGGTCGTTCTCCCGTGAGCCTAGATTATCGAATGGGACGAAAAACTGATAGTTAATTGTAACATTCAGGGGTTCCTAATGACGATGGAACACTCAAATTGCGTCGCGATTCAATACATCGTCCTCCAGCAGACTTGTCTCCATGGGTCAATTGCTGCCTCGGGCACCTTATGGCCGTTCTGCTGTGAGTCAAAGATTTTCGAATCGGACGAAAAACTGATAGTGAATTGTAACGTTCAGGGCCACCTAATGACGATGGAACAGTCAACTTGCGTCCCGATTCAATACATCGTCCTCCAGCAGACTTGTCTCCATGGGTCAATTGCTGCCTCGGGCACCTTATGGCCGTTCTGCTGTGAGTAAAAGATTTTCGAATCGGACGAAAAACTGATAGTGAATTGTAACTTTCAGGGCCACCTAATGACGATGGACCACACAAATTGCGTCCCGATTCAATACCTCGTCCTCCAGCCGACTTGTTTCCATAGGTCTATTGCTGCCTCGGACACCTTACGGCCGTTCTGCTGTGAGTCAAAGATTTTCGAATCGGACGAAAAACTGATAGTGAATTGTAACGTTCAGGGCCACGTAATGACGATGGACCACACAAATTGCGTCCCGATTCAATACCTCGTCCTCCAGCCGACTTGTTTCCATAGGTCTATTGCTGCCTCGGACACCTTATGGCCGTTCTGCTGTGAGTCAAAGATTTTCGAATCGGACGAAAAACTGATAGTGAATTGTAACATTCAGGGCCACCTAATGACGATGGATCACTCAAATTGCGTCCCGATTCAATACATCGTCCTCCAGCCGACTTGTTTCCATAGGTCTATTGCTGCCTCGGACACCTTATGGCCGTTCTGCTGTGAGTCAAAGATTTTCGAATCGGACGAAAAACTGATAGTGAATTGTAACGTTCAGGGCCACGTAATGACGATGGACCACACAAATTGCGTCCCGATTCAATACCTCGTCCTCCAGCCGACTTGTCTTCATGGGTCTATTGCTGCCTCGGGCACCTTATGGCCGGTCTGCTGTGAGACAAAGATTTTCGAATCTGACGAAAAACTGATAGTGAATTGTAACATTCAGGGCTACCTAATGACGATGGATCACTCAAATTGCGTCCCGATTCAATACATCGTCCTCCAGCCGACTTGTTTCCATAGGTCTATTGCTGCCTCGGGCAGCTTATGGCCGTTCTGCTGTGAGTCAAAGATTTAATCGGACGAAAAACTGATAGTGAATTGTAACGTTCAGGGCCACCTAATGACGATGGAACACTCATATTGCGTCCCGATTAAATACATCGTCCTCCAGCAGACTTGTCTTCATGGGTCTATTGCTGCCTCGGGCACCTTATGGCCGCTCTGCTGTGACTAAATGATTTTCGAATCGGACGAAAAGCTGATAGTGAATTGTAACGTTCAGGGCCACCTAATGACGATGGATCACTCAAATTGCGTCCCGATTCAATACATCGTCCTCCAGCAGACTTGTCTCCATGGGTCTATTGCTGCCTCGGGCACCTTATGGCCGTTCTGCTGTGAGTTAAAGATTTTCGAATCGGACGAAAAACTGATAGTGAATTGTAACGTTCAGGACCTCCTAATGACGATGGATCACTCAAATTGCGTCCCGATTCAATACCTCGTCCTCCAGCAGACTTGTCTCCATGGGTCTATTACTGCCTCGGGCAGCTTATGGCCGTTCTGCTGTGAGTCAAAGATTTAATCGGACGAAAAACTGATAGTGACTTGTAACGTTCAGGGCCACCTAATGACGATGGAACACTCATATTGCGTCCCGATTAAATACATCGTCCTCCAGCAGACCTGTCTCCATGGGTCTATTGCTGCCTCGGGCACTTTATGGCCGCTCTGCTGTGACTAAAAGATTTTCGAATCGGACGAAAAACTGATAGTGAATTGTAACGTTCAGGGCCCCCTAACGACGATGGATCACTCAAATTGCGTCCCGATTCAATACATCGTCCGCCAGCAGACTAGTCCCCATGGGTCTATTGCTGCCTCGGGCACCTTATAGTCGTTCTCCCGTGAGTCTAGATTATCGAATGGGACGAAAAACTGATAGTTAATTGTAACATTCAGGGCTTCCTAATGACGATGGAACACTCAAATTGCGTCGCGATTCAATACATCGTCCTCCAGCAGACTTGTCTCCATGGGTCTATTGCTGCCTCGGGCACCTTATGGCCGCTCTGCTGTGACTAAAAGATTTTCGAATCGGACGAAAAACTGATAGTGAATTGTAACGTTCAGGGCCACCTAATGACGATGGACCACACATATTGCGTCCCGATTCAATACATCGTCCTCCAGCAGACTTGACTCCATGGGTCTATTGCTGCCTCGGGCATCTTATGGCCGTTCTGCTGTGAGTCTAGTTTATCGAATGGGACGAAAAACTGATAGTGAATTGTAACGTTCAGGGCCACCTAATGACGATGGAACACTCAAATTGCGTCCCGATTCAATACATCGTCCTCCAGCAGACTTGTCTCCATCGGTCAATTGCTTCCTCGGGCACCTTATGGTCGTTCTGCTGTGAGTCAAAGATTTTCGAATCGGACGAAAAACTGATAGTGAATTGTAACATTCTGGGCCACCTAGTGACGATGGACCAGACAAATTGCGTTCCGATTCAATACATCGTCCTCCAGCCGACTTGTCTTCATGGGTCTATTGCTGCCTCGGGCACCTTATGGCCGTTCTGCTGTGAGACAAAGATTTTCGAATCTGACGAAAAACTGATAGTGAATTGTAACATTCAGGGCCACCTAATGACGATGGATCACTCAAATTGCGTCCCGATTCAATACATCGTCCTCCAGTCGACTTGTCTCCATAGGTCTATTGCTGCCTCGGGCACCTTATGGCCGTACTGCAGTGAGTCAAAGATTTTCGAATCGGACGAAATACTGATAGTGAATAGTAACGTTCAGGGCCACCTAATGACGATCGATCACTCAAATTGCTTCCCGATTCAATACATCGTCCTCCAGCAGACTTGTCTCCATGGGTCTATTGCTGCCTCGGGCACCTTATGGCCGTTCTGCTGTGACTAAAAGATCTTCGAATCGGACGAAAAACTGATAGTGAATTGTAACGTTCAGGGCCACCTAATGACGATGGATCACTCAAATTGCGTCCCGATTAAATACATCGTCCTCCAGCAGACTTGTCTCCATGGGTCTATTGCTGCCTCGGGCACCTTATGGCCGTTCTGCTGTGAGTCAAAGATTTTCGAATCGGACGAAAAACTGATAGTGAATTGTAACGTTCAGGGCCACCTAATGACGATGGATCACTAAATTGCGTCCCGATTCAATACATCGTCCTCCAGCAGACTTGTCTCCATGGGTCTATTGCTGCCTCGGGCACCTTATGGCCGTTCTGCTGTGAGTCAAAGATTTTCGAATCGGACGAAAAACTGATAGTGAATTGTAACGTTCAGGGCCACCTAATGACGATGGATCACTCAAATTGCGTCCCGATTCAATACATCGTCCTCCAGCAGACTTGTCTCCATGGGTCTATTGCTGCCTCGGGCACCTTATGGCCGTTCTGCTGTGAGTCAAAGATTTTCGAATCGGACGAAAAACTGATAGTGAATTGTAACGTTCAGGGCCACGTAATGACGATGGAACACTCAAATTGCGTCCTGATTCAATACATCGTCATCCAGCAGACTTGTCTCCATGGTTCTAATGCAGCCTCGGGCACCTTATGGCCGTTCTGCTGCGAGTCAAAGATTTTCGAATCGGACGAAAAACTGATAGTGAATTGTAACGTTCAAGACCTCCTAATGACGATGGAACACTCAAATTGCGTCCCGATTCAATACCTCGTCCTCCAGCAGACTTGTCTCCATGGGTCTATTACTGCCTCGGGCAGCTTATGGCCGTTCTGCTGTGAGTCAAAGATTTAATCGGACGAAAAACTGATAGTGACTTGTAACGTTCAGGGCCACCTAATGACGATGGAACACTCATATTGCGTCCCGATTAAATACATCGTCCTCCAGCAGACTTGTCTCCATGGGTCTATTGCTGCCTCGGGCACCTTATGGCCGCTCTGCTGTGACTAAAAGATTTTCGAATCGGACGAAAAACTGATAGTGAATTGTAACGTTCAGGGCCACCTAATGACGATGGATCACTCAAATTGCGTCCCGATTCAATACATCGTCCGCCAGCAGACTTGTCTCCATGGGTCTATTGCTGCCTCGGGCACCTTATGGTCGTTCTCCCGTGAGCCTAGATTATCGAATGGGACGAAAAACTGATAGTTAATTGTAACATTCAGGGCTTCCTAATGACGATGGAACACTCAAATTGCGTCGCGATTCAATACATCGTCCTCCAGCGGACTTGTCTCCATGGGTCAATTGCTGCCTCGGGCACCTTATGGCCGTTCTGCTGTGAGTCAAAGATTTTCGAATCGGACGAAAAACTGATAGTGAATTGTAACTTTCAGGGCCACCTAATGACGATGGACCACACAAATTGCGTCCCGATTCAATACCTCGTCCTCCAGCCGACTTGTCTTCATGGGTCTATTGCTGCCTCGGGCACCTTATGGCCGGTCTGCTGTGAGACAAAGATTTTCGAATCTGACGAAAAACTGATAGTGAATTGTAACATTCAGGGCTACCTAATGACGATGGATCACTCAAATTGCGTCCCGATTCAATACATCGTCCTCCAGCCGACTTGTTTCCATAGGTCTATTGCTGCTCCGGGCAGCTTATGGCCGTTCTGCTGTGAGTCAAAGATTTAATCGGACGAAAAACTGATAGTGAATTGTAACGTTCAGGGCCACCTAATGACGATGGAACACTCATATTGCGTCCCGATTAAATACATCGTCCTCCAGCAGACTTGTCTTCATGGGTCTATTGCTGCCTCGGGCACCTTATGGCCGCTCTGCTGTGACTAAATGATTTTCGAATCGGACGAAAAGCTGATAGTGAATTGTAACGTTCAGGGCCACCTAATGACGATGGATCACTCAAATTGCGTCCCGATTCAATACATCGTCCTCCAGCAGACTTGTCTCCATGGGTCTATTGCTGCCTCGGGCACCTTATGGCCGTTCTGCTGTGAGTCAAAGATTTTCGAATCGGACGAAAAACTGATAGTGAATTGTAACGTTCAGGGCCACCTAATGACGATGGATCACTCAAATTGCGTCCCGATTCAATACATCGTCCTCCAGCAGACTTGTCTCCATGGGTCTATTGCTGCCTCGGGCACCTTATGGCCGTTCTGCTGTGGGTCAAAGATTTTCAAAACGGACGAAAAACTGATAGTGAATTGTAACGTT
Source organism: Schistocerca cancellata (assembly GCF_023864275.1). NCBI lineage: Eukaryota > Metazoa > Arthropoda > Insecta > Orthoptera > Acrididae > Schistocerca > Schistocerca cancellata. Next base: position 628,291 of record NW_026047169.1, on the reverse strand, counting down.
CAGGGCCACGTAATGACGATGGAACAATCAAATTGCGTCCCGATTCAATACATCGTCATCCAGAAGACTTGTCTCCATGGGTCTAGTGCTGCCTCGGGCACCTTATGGCCGGTCTGCTGCGAGTCAAAGATTTTCGAATCGGACGAAAAACTGATAGTGAATTGTAACGTTCAGGCCACCTAATGACGATGGATCACTCAAATTGCGTCCCGATTCAATACATCGTCCTCCAGCAGACTTGTCTCCATGGGTCTATTACTGCCTCGGGCACCTTATGGCCGTTCTGCTGTGACTCAAAGATTTTCGAATCGGACGAAAAACTGATAGTGAATTGTAACGTTCAGGACCTCCTAATGACGATGGAACACTCAAATTGCGTCCCGATTCAATAAATCGTTCTCCAGCAGACTTGATCCATGTGTCTATTACTGCCTCGGGCAGCTTATGGCCGTTCTGCTGTGAGTCAAAGATTTTCGAATCGGACGAAAAACTGATAGTGAATTGTAACGTTCAGGGCCACCTAATGACGATGGATCACTCAAATTGCGTCCCGATTCGATACATCGTCCTCCAGCAGACTTGTCTCCATGGGTCTATTGCTGCCTCGGGTACCTTATGGTCGTTCTCCCGTGAGTCTAGATTATCGAATGGGACGAAAAACTGATAGTTAATTGTAACATTCAGGGCTTCCTAATGACGATGGAACACTCAAATTGCGTCGCGATTCAATACATCGTCCTCCAGCAGACTTGTCTCCATGGGTCAATTGCTGCCTCGGGCACCGTATGGCCGTTCTGCTGTGAGTCAAAGATTTTCGAATCGGACGAAAAACTGATAGTGAATTGTAACGTTCAGGGCCACTTAATGACGATGGAACAATCAAATTGCGTCCCGATTCAATACATCGTCATCCAGAAGACTTGTCTCCATGGGTCTATTGCTGCCTCGGGCACCTTATGGCCGGTCTGCTGCGAGTCAAAGATTTTCGAATCGGACGAAAAACTGATAGTGAATTGTAACGTTCAGGCCACCTAATGACGATGGATCACTCAAATTGCGTCCCGATTATATACATCGTCCTCCAGCAGACTTGTCTCCATGGGTCTATTGCTGCCTCGGGCACCTTATGGCCGCTCTGCTGTGACTAAAAGATTTTCGAATCGGACGAAAAACTGATAGTGAATTGTAACGTTCAGGGCCACGTAATGACGATGGATCACTCAAATTGCGTCCCGATTAAATACATCGTCCTCCAGCAGACTTGTCTCCATGTGTCTATTGCGGCCTCGGGCACCTTATGGCCGTTCTGCTGTGAGTCAAAGATTTTCGAATCGGACGAAAAACTGATAGTGAATTGTAACGTTCAGGGCCACCTAATGACGATGGCTCACTCAAATTGCGTCCCGATTCAATACATCGTCCTCCAGCAGACTTGTCTCCATGGGTCTATTGCTGCCTCGGGCACCTTATGGCCGTTCTGCTGTGAGTCAAAGATTTTCGAATCGGACGAAAAACTGATAGTGAATTGTAACGTTCAGGGCCACATAATGACGATGGATCACTCAAATTGCGTCCCGATTCAATACATCGTCCTCCAGCAGACTTGTCTCCATGGGTCTATTGCTGCCTCGGGCACCTTATGGCCGTTCTGCTGTGAGTCAAAGATTTTCGAATCGGACGAAAAACTGATAGTGAATTGTAACGTTCAGGGCCACATAATGACGATGGATCACTCAAATTGCGTCCCGATTCAATACATCGTCCTCCAGCAGACTTGTCTCCATGGGTCTATTACTGCCTCGGGCACCTTATGGCCGTTCTGCTGTGAGTCAAAGATTTTCGAATCGGACGAAAAACTGATAGTGAATTGTGACGTTCAGGGCCACGTAATGACGATGGAACACTCAAATTGCGTCCCGATTCAATACATCGTCATCCAGCAGACTTGTCTTTATGGGTCTAATGCAGCCTCGAGCACCTTATGGCCGTTCTGCTGCGAGTCAAAGATTTTCGAATCGGACGAAAAACTGATAGTGAATTGTAACGTTCAGGACCTCCTAATGACGATGGAACACTCAAATTGCGTCCCGATTCAATACCTCGTCCTCCAGCAGACTTGTCTCCATGGGTCTATTACTGCCTCGGGCAGCTTATGGCCGTTCTGCTGTGAGTCAAAGATTTAATCGGACGAAAAACTGATAGTGACTTGTAACGTTCAGGGCCACCTAATGACGATGGAACACTCATATTGCGTCCCGATTAAATACATCGTCCTCCAGCAGACTCGTCTTCATGGGTCTATTGCTGCCTCGGGCACCTTATGGCCGCTCTGCTGTGACTAAATGATTTTCGAATCGGACGAAAAGCTGATAGTGAATTGTAACGTTCAGGGCCACCTAATGACGATGGATCACTCAAATAGCGTCCCGATTCAATACATCGTACTCCAGCAGACTTGTCTCCATGGGTCTATTGCTGCCTCGGGCACCTTATGGCCGTTCTGCTGTGAGTCAAAGATTTTCGAATCGGACGAAAAACTGATAGTGAATTGTAACGTTCAGGGCCACCTAATGACGATGGATCACTCAAATTGCGTCCCGATTCAATACATCGTCCTCCAGCAGACTTGTCTCCATGGGTCTATTGCTGCCTCGGGCACCTTATGGCCGTTTTGCTGTGGGTCAAAGATTTTCGAATCGGACGAAAAACTGATAGTGAATTGTAACGTTCAGGGCCACGTAATGACGATGGAACAATCAAATTGCGTCCCGATTCAATACATCGTCATCCAGAAGACTTGTCTCCATGGGTCTATTGCTGCCTCGGGCACCTTATGGCTGGTCTGCTGCGAGTCAAAGATTTTCGAATCGGACGAAAAACTGATAGTGAATTGTAACGTTCAGGCCACCTAATGACGATGGATCACTCAAATTGCGTCCCGATTCAATACCTCGTCCTCCAGCAGACTTGTCTCCATGGGTCTATTACTGCCTCGGGCAGCTTATGGCCGTTCTGCTGTGAGTCAAAGATTTAATCGGACGAAAAACTGATAGTGACTTGTAACGTTCAGGGCCACCTAATGACGATGGAACACTCATATTGCGTCCCGATTCAATACATCGTCCTCCAGCAGACTTGTCTCCATGGGTCTATTACTGCCTCGGGCACCTTATGGCCGTTCTGCTGTGACTCAAAGATTTTCGAATCGGACGAAAAACTGATAGTGAATTGTAACGTTCAGGACCTCCTAATGACGATGGAACACTCAAATTGCGTCCCGATTCAATAAATCGTCCTCCAGCAGACTTGATCCATGTGTCTATTACTGCCTCGGGCAGCTTATGGCCGTTCTGCTGTGAGTCAAAGATTTTCGAATCGGACGAAAAACTGATAGTGAATTGTAACGTTCAGGGCCACCTAATGACGATGGATCACTCAAATTGCGTCCCGATTCGATACATCGTCCTCCAGCAGACTTGTCTCCATGGGTCTATTGCTGCCTCGGGTACCTTATGGTCGTTCTCCCGTGAGTCTAGATTATCGAATGGGACGAAAAACTGATAGTTAATTGTAACATTCAGGGCTTCCTAATGACGATGGAACACTCAAATTGCGTCGCGATTCAATACATCGTCCTCCAGCAGACTTGTCTCCATGGGTCAATTGCTGCCTCGGGCACCGTATGGCCGTTCTGCTGTGAGTCAAAGATTTTCGAATCGGACGAAAAACTGAAAGTGAATTGTAACGTTCAGGGCCACGTAATGACGATGGAACAATCAAATTGCGTCCCGATTCAATACATCGTCCTCCAGCAGACTTGTCTCCATGGGTCTATTGCTGCCTCGGGTACCTTATGGTCGTTCTCCCGTGAGTCTAGATTATCGAATGGGACGAAAAACTGATAGTTAATTGTAACATTCAGGGCTTCCTAATGACGATGGAACACTCAAATTGCGTCCCGATTCAATACCTCGTCCTCCAGCAGACTTGTTCAATGTGTCTATTACTGCCTCGGGCAGCTTATGGCCGTTCTGCTGTGAGTCAAAGATTTTCGAATCGGACGAAAAACTGATAGTGAATTGTAACGTTCAGGGCCACCTAATGACGATGGATCACTCAAATTGCGTCCCGATTCAATACATCGTCCTCCAGCAGACTTGTCTCCATGGGTCTATTGCTGCCTCGGGTACCTTATGGTCGTTCTCCCGTGAGTCTAGATTATCGAATGGGACGAAAAACTGATAGTTAATTGTAACATTCAGGGCTTCCTAATGACGATGGAACACTCAAATTGCGTCGCGATTCAATACATCGTCCTCCAGCAGACTTGTCTCCATGGGTCTATTGCTGCCTCGGGCACCTTATGGCCGTTCTGCTGTGAGTCAAAGATTTTCGAATCGGACGAAAAACTGATAGTGAATTGTAACATTCAGGGCCACCTAATGACGATGGACCACACAAATTGCGTCCCGATTCAATACATCGTCCTCCAGCCGACTTGACTCCATGGGTCTATTGCTGCCTCGGGCATCTTATGGCCGTTCTGCTGTGAGAATAGTTTATCGAATGGGACGAAAAACTGATAGTGAATTGTAACGTTCAGGGCCACCTAATGACGATGGAACACTCAAATTGCGTCCCGATTCAATACATCGTCCTCCAGCAGACTTGTCTCCATGGGTCAATTGCTGCCTCGGGCACCTTATGGCCGTTCTGCTGTGAGTCAAAGATTTTCGAATCGGACTAAAAACTGATAGTGAATTGTAACGTTCAGGGCCACCTAATGACGATCGATCACTCAAATTGCGTCCCGATTCAATACATCGTCCTCCAGCAGACTTGTCTCCATGGGTCTATTGCTGCCTCGGGCACCTTATGGCCGTTCTGCTGTGACTAAAAGATTTTCGAATCGGACGAAAAACTGATACTGAATTGTAACGTTCAGGGCCTCCTAATGACGATGGATCACTCAAATTGCGTCCCGATTAAATACATCGTCCTCCAGCAGACTTGTCTCCATGGGTCTATTGCTGCCTCGGGCACCTTGTGGCCGTTCTGCTGTGAGTCAAAGATTTTCGAATCGGACGAAAAACTGATAGTGAATTGTAACGTTCAGGGCCACCTAATGACGATGGATCACTCAAATTGCATCCCGATTCAATACATCGTCCTCCAGCAGACTTGTCTCCATGGGTGTATTGCTGCCTCGGGCACCTTACGGCCGTTCTGCTGTGAGTTAAAGATTTTCGAATCGGACGAAAAACTGATAGTGAATTGTAACGTTCAGGACCTCCTAATGACGATGGAACACTCAAATTGCGTCCCGATTCAATACCTCGTCCTCCAGCAGACTTGTCTCCATGGGTCTATTACTGCCTCGGGCAGCTTATGGCCGGTCTGCTGTGAGTCAAAGATTTAATCGGACGAAAAACTGATAGTGACTTGTAACGTTCAGGGCCACCTAATGACGACGGAACACTCATATTGCGTCCCGATTAAATACATCGTCCTCCAGCAGACTTGTCTCCATGGGTCTATTGCTGCCTCGGGCACCTTATGGCCGCTCTGCTGTGACTAAAAGATTTTCGAATCGGACGAAAAACTGATAGTGAATTGTAACGTTCAGGGCCACCTAATGACGATGGATCACTCAAATTGCGTCCCGATTCAATACATCGTCCGCCAGCAGACTTGTCTCCATGGGTCTATTGCTGCCTCGGGCACCTTATGGTCGTTCTCCCGTGAGTCTAGATTATCGAATGGGACGAAAAACTGATAGTGAATTGTAACGTTCAGGGCCACCTAATGACGATGGATCACTCAAATTGCGTCCCGATTCAATACATCGTCCTCCAGCAGACTTGTCTCCATGGGTCTATTGCTGCCTCGGGCACCTTATGGCCGTTCTGCTGTGAGTCAAAGATTTTCGAATCGGACGAAAAACTGATAGTGAATTGTAACGTTCAGGGCCACGTAATGACGATGGAACACTCAAATTGCGTCCTGATTCAATACATCGTCATCCAGCAGACTTGTCTCCATGGTTCTAATGCAGCCTCGGGCACCTTATGGCCGTTCTGCTGCGAGTCAAAGATTTTCGAATCGGACGAAAAACTGATAGTGAATTGTAACGTTCAAGACCTCCTAATGACGATGGAACACTCAAATTGCGTCCCGATTCAATACCTCGTCCTCCAGCAGACTTGTCTCCATGGGTCTATTACTGCCTCGGGCAGCTTATGGCCGTTCTGCTGTGAGTCAAAGATTTAATCGGACGAAAAACTGATAGTGACTTGTAACGTTCAGGGCCACCTAATGACGATGGAACACTCATATTGCGTCCCGATTAAATACATCGTCCTCCAGCAGACTTGTCTCCATGGGTCTATTGCTGCCTCGGGCACCTTATGGCCGCTCTGCTGTGACTAAAAGATTTTCGAATCGGACGAAAAACTGATAGTGAATTGTAACGTTCAGGGCCACCTAATGACGATGGATCACTCAAATTGCGTCCCGATTCAATACATCGTCCGCCAGCAGACTTGTCTCCATGGGTCTATTGCTGCCTCGGGCACCTTATGGTCGTTCTCCCGTGAGCCTAGATTATCGAATGGGACGAAAAACTGATAGTTAATTGTAACATTCAGGGCTTCCTAATGACGATGGAACACTCAAATTGCGTCGCGATTCAATACATCGTCCTCCAGCGGACTTGTCTCCATGGGTCAATTGCTGCCTCGGGCACCTTATGGCCGTTCTGCTGTGAGTCAAAGATTTTCGAATCGGACGAAAAACTGATAGTGAATTGTAACTTTCAGGGCCACCTAATGACGATGGACCACACAAATTGCGTCCCGATTCAATACCTCGTCCTCCAGCCGACTTGTCTTCATGGGTCTATTGCTGCCTCGGGCACCTTATGGCCGGTCTGCTGTGAGACAAAGATTTTCGAATCTGACGAAAAACTGATAGTGAATTGTAACATTCAGGGCTACCTAATGACGATGGATCACTCAAATTGCGTCCCGATTCAATACATCGTCCTCCAGCCGACTTGTTTCCATAGGTCTATTGCTGCTCCGGGCAGCTTATGGCCGTTCTGCTGTGAGTCAAAGATTTAATCGGACGAAAAACTGATAGTGAATTGTAACGTTCAGGGCCACCTAATGACGATGGAACACTCATATTGCGTCCCGATTAAATACATCGTCCTCCAGCAGACTTGTCTTCATGGGTCTATTGCTGCCTCGGGCACCTTATGGCCGCTCTGCTGTGACTAAATGATTTTCGAATCGGACGAAAAGCTGATAGTGAATTGTAACGTTCAGGGCCACCTAATGACGATGGATCACTCAAATTGCGTCCCGATTCAATACATCGTCCTCCAGCAGACTTGTCTCCATGGGTCTATTGCTGCCTCGGGCACCTTATGGCCGTTCTGCTGTGAGTCAAAGATTTTCGAATCGGACGAAAAACTGATAGTGAATTGTAACGTTCAGGGCCACCTAATGACGATGGATCACTCAAATTGCGTCCCGATTCAATACATCGTCCTCCAGCAGACTTGTCTCCATGGGTCTATTGCTGCCTCGGGCACCTTATGGCCGTTCTGCTGTGGGTCAAAGATTTTCGAATCGGACGAAAAACTGATAGTGAATTGTAACGTTCAGGGCCACGTAATGACGATGGAACAATCAAATTGCGTCCCGATTCAATACATCGTCATCCAGAAGACTTGTCTCCATGGGTCTAGTGCTGCCTCGGGCACCTTATGGCCGGTCTGCTGCGAGTCAAAGATTTTCGAATCGGATGAAAAACTGATAGTGAATTGTAACGTTCAGGCCACCTAATGACGATGGATCACTCAAATTGCGTCCCGATTCAATACATCGTCCTCCAGCAGACTTGTCTCCATGGGTCTATTACTGCCTCGGGCACCTTATGGCCGTTCTGCTGTGACTCAAAGATTTTCGAATCGGACGAAAAACTGATAGTGAATTGTAACGTTCAGGACCTCCTAATGACGATGGAACACTCAAATTGCGTCCCGATTCAATAAATCGTTCTCCAGCAGACTTGATCCATGTGTCTATTACTGCCTCGGGCAGCTTATGGCCGTTCTGCTGTGAGTCAAAGATTTTCGAATCGGACGAAAAACTGATAGTGAATTGTAACGTTCAGGGCCACCTAATGACGATGGATCACTCAAATTGCGTCCCGATTCGATACATCGTCCTCCAGCAGACTTGTCTCCATGGGTCTATTGCTGCCTCGGGTACCTTATGGTCGTTCTCCCGTGAGTCTAGATTATCGAATGGGACGAAAAACTGATAGTTAATTGTAACATTCAGGGCTTCCTAATGACGATGGAACACTCAAATTGCGTCGCGATTCAATACATCGTCCTCCAGCAGACTTGTCTCCATGGGTCAATTGCTGCCTCGGGCACCGTATGGCCGTTCTGCTGTGAGTCAAAGATTTTCGAATCGGACGAAAAACTGATAGTGAATTGTAACGTTCAGGGCCACTTAATGACGATGGAACAATCAAATTGCGTCCCGATTCAATACATCGTCATCCAGAAGACTTGTCTCCATGGGTCTATTGCTGCCTCGGGCACCTTATGGCCGGTCTGCTGCGAGTCAAAGATTTTCGAATCGGACGAAAAACTGATAGTGAATTGTAACGTTCAGGCCACCTAATGACGATGGATCACTCAAATTGCGTCCCGATTATATACATCGTCCTCCAGCAGACTTGTCTCCATGGGTCTATTGCTGCCTCGGGCACCTTATGGCCGCTCTGCTGTGACTAAAAGATTTTCGAATCGGACGAAAAACTGATAGTGAATTGTAACGTTCAGGGCCACGTAATGACGATGGATCACTCAAATTGCGTCCCGATTAAATACATCGTCCTCCAGCAGACTTGTCTCCATGTGTCTATTGCGGCCTCGGGCACCTTATGGCCGTTCTGCTGTGAGTCAAAGATTTTCGAATCGGACGAAAAACTGATAGTGAATTGTAACGTTCAGGGCCACCTAATGACGATGGCTCACTCAAATTGCGTCCCGATTCAATACATCGTCCTCCAGCAGACTTGTCTCCATGGGTCTATTGCTGCCTCGGGCACCTTATGGCCGTTCTGCTGTGAGTCAAAGATTTTCGAATCGGACGAAAAACTGATAGTGAATTGTAACGTTCAGGGCCACATAATGACGATGGATCACTCAAATTGCGTCCCGATTCAATACATCGTCCTCCAGCAGACTTGTCTCCATGGGTCTATTGCTGCCTCGGGCACCTTATGGCCGTTCTGCTGTGAGTCAAAGATTTTCGAATCGGACGAAAAACTGATAGTGAATTGTAACGTTCAGGGCCACATAATGACGATGGATCACTCAAATTGCTTCCCGATTCAATACATCGTCCTCCAGCAGACTTGTCTCCATGGGTCTATTACTGCCTCGGGCACCTTATGGCCGTTCTGCTGTGAGTCAAAGATTTTCGAATCGGACGAAAAACTGATAGTGAATTGTGACGTTCAGGGCCACGTAATGACGATGGAACACTCAAATTGCGTCCCGATTCAATACATCGTCATCCAGCAGACTTGTCTTTATGGGTCTAATGCAGCCTCGAGCACCTTATGGCCGTTCTGCTGCGAGTCAAAGATTTTCGAATCGGACGAAAAACTGATAGTGAATTGTAACGTTCAGGACCTCCTAATGACGATGGAACACTCAAATTGCGTCCCGATTCAATACCTCGTCCTCCAGCAGACTTGTCTCCATGGGTCTATTACTGCCTCGGGCAGCTTATGGCCGTTCTGCTGTGAGTCAAAGATTTAATCGGACGAAAAACTGATAGTGACTTGTAACGTTCAGGGCCACCTAATGACGATGGAACACTCATATTGCGTCCCGATTAAATACATCGTCCTCCAGCAGACTCGTCTTCATGGGTCTATTGCTGCCTCGGGCACCTTATGGCCGCTCTGCTGTGACTAAATGATTTTCGAATCGGACGAAAAGCTGATAGTGAATTGTAACGTTCAGGGCCACCTAATGACGATGGATCACTCAAATAGCGTCCCGATTCAATACATCGTACTCCAGCAGACTTGTCTCCATGGGTCTATTGCTGCCTCGGGCACCTTATGGCCGTTCTGCTGTGAGTCAAAGATTTTCGAATCGGACGAAAAACTGATAGTGAATTGTAACGTTCAGGGCCACCTAATGACGATGGATCACTCAAATTGCGTCCCGATTCAATACATCGTCCTCCAGCAGACTTGTCTCCATGGGTCTATTGCTGCCTCGGGCACCTTATGGCCGTTTTGCTGTGGGTCAAAGATTTTCGAATCGGACGAAAAACTGATAGTGAATTGTAACGTTCAGGGCCACGTAATGACGATGGAACAATCAAATTGCGTCCCGATTCAATACATCGTCATCCAGAAGACTTGTCTCCATGGGTCTATTGCTGCCTCGGGCACCTTATGGCTGGTCTGCTGCGAGTCAAAGATTTTCGAATCGGACGAAAAACTGATAGTGAATTGTAACGTTCAGGCCACCTAATGACGATGGATCACTCAAATTGCGTCCCGATTCAATACCTCGTCCTCCAGCAGACTTGTCTCCATGGGTCTATTACTGCCTCGGGCAGCTTATGGCCGTTCTGCTGTGAGTCAAAGATTTAATCGGACGAAAAACTGATAGTGACTTGTAACGTTCAGGGCCACCTAATGACGATGGAACACTCATATTGCGTCCCGATTCAATACATCGTCCTCCAGCAGACTTGTCTCCATGGGTCTATTACTGCCTCGGGCACCTTATGGCCGTTCTGCTGTGACTCAAAGATTTTCGAATCGGACGAAAAACTGATAGTGAATTGTAACGTTCAGGACCTCCTAATGACGATGGAACACTCAAATTGCGTCCCGATTCAATAAATCGTCCTCCAGCAGACTTGATCCATGTGTCTATTACTGCCTCGGGCAGCTTATGGCCGTTCTGCTGTGAGTCAAAGATTTTCGAATCGGACGAAAAACTGATAGTGAATTGTAACGTTCAGGGCCACCTAATGACGATGGATCACTCAAATTGCGTCCCGATTCGATACATCGTCCTCCAGCAGACTTGTCTCCATGGGTCTATTGCTGCCTCGGGTACCTTATGGTCGTTCTCCCGTGAGTCTAGATTATCGAATGGGACGAAAAACTGATAGTTAATTGTAACATTCAGGGCTTCCTAATGACGATGGAACACTCAAATTGCGTCGCGATTCAATACATCGTCCTCCAGCAGACTTGTCTCCATGGGTCAATTGCTGCCTCGGGCACCGTATGGCCGTTCTGCTGTGAGTCAAAGATTTTCGAATCGGACGAAAAACTGAAAGTGAATTGTAACGTTCAGGGCCACGTAATGACGATGGAACAATCAAATTGCGTCCCGATTCAATACATCGTCATCCAGAAGACTTGTCTCCATGGGTCTATTGCTGCCTCGGGCACCTTATGGCCGGTCTGCTGCGAGTCAAAGATTTTCGAATCGGACGAAAAACTGATAGTGAATTGTAACGTTCAGGCCACCTAATGACGATGGATCACTCAAATTGCGTCCCGATTCAATACATCGTCCTCCAGCAGACTTGTCTCCATGGGTCTATTGCTGCCTCGGGTACCTTATGGTCGTTCTCCCGTGAGTCTAGATTATCGAATGGGACGAAAAACTGATAGTTAATTGTAACATTCAGGGCTTCCTAATGACGATGGAACACTCAAATTGCGTCCCGATTCAATACCTCGTCCTCCAGCAGACTTGTTCAATGTGTCTATTACTGCCTCGGGCAGCTTATGGCCGTTCTGCTGTGAGTCAAAGATTTTCGAATCGGACGAAAAACTGATAGTGAATTGTAACGTTCAGGGCCACCTAATGACGATGGATCACTCAAATTGCGTCCCGATTCAATACATCGTCCTCCAGCAGACTTGTCTCCATGGGTCTATTGCTGCCTCGGGTACCTTATGGTCGTTCTCCCGTGAGTCTAGATTATCGAATGGGACGAAAAACTGATAGTTAATTGTAACATTCAGGGCTTCCTAATGACGATGGAACACTCAAATTGCGTCGCGATTCAATACATCGTCCTCCAGCAGACTTGTCTCCATGGGTCTATTGCTGCCTCGGGCACCTTATGGCCGTTCTGCTGTGAGTCAAAGATTTTCGAATCGGACGAAAAACTGATAGTGAATTGTAACATTCAGGGCCACCTAATGACGATGGACCACACAAATTGCGTCCCGATTCAATACATCGTCCTCCAGCCGACTTGACTCCATGGGTCTATTGCTGCCTCGGGCATCTTATGGCCGTTCTGCTGTGAGAATAGTTTATCGAATGGGACGAAAAACTGATAGTGAATTGTAACGTTCAGGGCCACCTAATGACGATGGAACACTCAAATTGCGTCCCGATTCAATACATCGTCCTCCAGCAGACTTGTCTCCATGGGTCAATTGCTGCCTCGGGCACCTTATGGCCGTTCTGCTGTGAGTCAAAGATTTTCGAATCGGACTAAAAACTGATAGTGAATTGTAACGTTCAGGGCCACCTAATGACGATCGATCACTCAAATTGCGTCCCGATTCAATACATCGTCCTCCAGCAGACTTGTCTCCATGGGTCTATTGCTGCCTCGGGCACCTTATGGCCGTTCTGCTGTGACTAAAAGATTTTCGAATCGGACGAAAAACTGATAGTGAATTGTAACGTTCAGGGCCTCCTAATGACGATGGATCACTCAAATTGCGTCCCGATTAAATACATCGTCCTCCAGCAGACTTGTCTCCATGGGTCTATTGCTGCCTCGGGCACCTTGTGGCCGTTCTGCTGTGAGTCAAAGATTTTCGAATCGGACGAAAAACTGATAGTGAATTGTAACGTTCAGGGCCACCTAATGACGATGGATCACTCAAATTGCATCCCGATTCAATACATCGTCCTCCAGCAGACTTGTCTCCATGGGTGTATTGCTGCCTCGGGCACCTTACGGCCGTTCTGCTGTGAGTTAAAGATTTTCGAATCGGACGAAAAACTGATAGTGAATTGTAACGTTCAGGACCTCCTAATGACGATGGAACACTCAAATTGCGTCCCGATTCAATACCTCGTCCTCCAGCAGACTTGTCTCCATGGGTCTATTACTGCCTCGGGCAGCTTATGGCCGGTCTGCTGTGAGTCAAAGATTTAATCGGACGAAAAACTGATAGTGACTTGTAACGTTCAGGGCCACCTAATGACGACGGAACACTCATATTGCGTCCCGATTAAATACATCGTCCTCCAGCAGACTTGTCTCCATGGGTCTATTGCTGCCTCGGGCACCTTATGGCCGCTCTGCTGTGACTAAAAGATTTTCGAATCGGACGAAAAACTGATAGTGAATTGTAACGTTCAGGGCCACCTAATGACGATGGATCACTCAAATTGCGTCCCGATTCAATACATCGTCCGCCAGCAGACTTGTCTCCATGGGTCTATTGCTGCCTCGGGCACCTTATGGTCGTTCTCCCGTGAGTCTAGATTATCGAATGGGACGAAAAACTGATAGTGAATTGTAACGTTCAGGGCCACCTAATGACGATGGAACAGTCAAATTGCGTCCCGATTCAATACATCGTCCTGCAGCAGACTTGTCTCCATGGGTCAATTGCTGCCTCGGGCACCTTATGGCCGCTCTGCTGTGAGTCAAAGATTTTCGAATCGGACGAAAAACTGATAGTGAATAGTAACGTTCAGGGCCACCTAATGACGATGGATCACTCAAATTGCGTCCCGATTCATCACATCGTCCTCCAGCAGACTTGTCTCCATGGGTCTATTGCTGCCTCGGGTACCTTATGGTCGTTCTCCCGTGAGTCTAGATTATCGAATGGGACGAAAAACTGATAGTTAATTGTAACATTCAGGGCTTCCTAATGACGATGGAACACTCAAATTGCGTCGCGATTCAATACATCGTCCTCCAGCAGACTTGTCTCCATGGGTCTATTGCTGTTTCGGGCACCTTATGGCCGTTCTGCTGTGAGTCAAAGATTTTCGAATCGGACGAAAAACTGATAGTGAATTGTAACGTTCAGGGCCACGTAATGACGATGGAACACTCAAATTGCGTCCCGATTCAATACATCGTCATCCAGCAGACTTGTCTCCATGGGTCTAATGCAGCCTCGGGCACCTTATGGCCGTTCTGCTGCGAGTCAAAGATTTTCGAATCGGACGAAAAACTGATAGTGAATTGTAACGTTCAGGACCTCCTAATGACGATGGAACACTCAGATTGCGTCCCGATTCAATACCTCGTCCTCCAGCAGACTTGTCTCCATGGGTCTATTACTGCCTCGGGCAGGTTATGGCCGTTCTGCTGTGAGTCAAAGATTTAATCGGACGAAAAACTGATAGTGACATGTAACGTTCAGGGCCACCTAATGACGATGGAACACCCATATTGCGCCCCGATTAAATACATCGTCCTCCAGCAGACTTGTCTCCATGGGTCTATTGCTGCCTCGGGCACCTGATGGTCGTTCTCCCGTGAGTCTAGATTATCGAATGGGACGAAAAACTGATAGTGAATTGTAACCTTCAGGGCCACCTAATGACGATCGATCACTCAAATTGCGTCCCGATTAAATACATCGTCCTCCAGCAGACTTGTCTCCATGGGTCTATTGCTGCCTCGGACACCTTATGGCCGTTCTGCTGTGAGTCAAAGATTTTCGAATCGGACGAAAAACTGATAGTGAATTGTAACGTTCAGGGCCACCTAATGACGATGGAACACTCAAATTGCGTCCCGATTCAATACATCGTCCTCCAGCAGACTTGTCTCCATGGGTCTATTGCTGCCTCGGGCACCTTATGGCCGTTCTGCTGTGAGTCAAAGATTTTCGAATCGGACGAGAAACTCATAGTGAATTGTAACGTTCAGGGCCTCCTAATGACGAAGGAACACTCAAATTGCGTCCCGATTAAATACATCGTCCTCCAGCAGACTTGTCTCCATGGGTCTATTGCTGCCTCGGGCACCTTATGGCCGTTCTGCTGTGAGTCAAAGATTTTCGAATCGGACGAAAAACTGATAGTGAATTATAACGTTCAGGGCCACCTAATGACGATGGATCACTCAAATTGCGTCCCGATTCAATACATCGTCCTCCAGCAGACTTGTCTCCATGGGTCTATTGCTGTTTCGGGCACCTTATGGCCGTTCTGCTGTGAGTCAAAGATTTTCGAATCGGACGAAAAACTGATAGTGAATTGTAACGTTCAGGGCCAACTAATGACGATGGAACACTCAAATTGCGTCCCGATTCAAAACATCGTCCTCCAGCCGACTTGTCTCCATGGGTCAATTGCTGCCTCGGGCACCTTATGGCCGTTCTGCTGTGGGTCAAAGATTTTCGAATCGGACGAAAAACTGATAGTGAATTGTAACGTTCAGGGCCACGTAATGACGATGGAACAATCAAATTGCGTCCCGATTCAATACATCGTCATCCAGAAGACTTGTCTCCATGGGTCTATTGCTGCCTCGGGCACCTTATGGCCGTTCTGCTGTGAGTCAAAGATTTTCGAATCGGACGAAAAACTGATAGTGAATTGTAACGTTCAGGCCACCTAATGACGATGGATCACTCAAGTTGCGTCCCGATTCAATTCATCGTCCTCCAGCAGACTTGTCTCCATGGGTCTATTACTGCCTCGGGCACCTTATGGCCGTTCTGCTGTGACTCAAAGATTTTCGAATCGGACGAAAAACTGATAGTGAGTTGTAACTTTCAGGACGTCCTAATGACGATGGAACACTCAAATTGCGTCCCGATTCAATACCTCGTCCTCCAGCAGACTTGTTCCATGTGTCTATTACTGCCTCGGGCAGCTTATGGCCGTTCTGCTGTGAGTCAAAGATTTTCGAATCGGACGAAAAACTGATAGTGAATTGTAACGTTCAGGGCCACCTAATGACGATGGATCACTCAAATTGCGTCCCGATTTATCACATCGTCCTCCAGCAGACTTGTCTCCATGGGTCAATTGCTGCCTCGGGCACCTTATGGCCGTTCTGCTGTGAGTCAAAGATTTTCGAATCAGACGAAAAACTGATAGTGAATTGTAACATTCAGGGCCACCTAATGACGATGGACCACACAAATTGCGTCCCGATTCAATACATCGTCCTCCAGCAGACTTGTCTTCATGGGTCTATTGCTGCCTCGGGCACCTTATGGCCGTTCTGCTGTGAGACAAAGATTTTCGAATCTGACGAAAAACTGATAGTGAATTGTAACATTCAGGGCTACCTAATGACGATGGATCACTCAAATTGCGTCCCGATTCAATACATCGTCCTCCAGCCGACTTGTCTCCATAGGTCTATTGCTGCCTCGGGCACCTTATGGCCGTTCTGCTGTGAGTCAAAGATTTTCGAATCGGACAAAAAACTGATAGTGAATTGTAACGTTCAGGGCCACCTAATGACGATCGATCACTCAAATTGCGTCCCGATTCAATACATCGTCCTCCAGCAGACTTGTCTCCATGGGTCCATTGCTGCCTCGGGCACCTTATGGCCGTTCTGCTGTACTAAAAGATTTTCGAATCGGACGAAGAACTGATAGTGAATTGTAACGTTCAGGGCCTCCTAATGACGGTGGATCACTCAAATTGCGTCCCGATTCAATATATCGTCCTCCAGCAGACTTGTCTCCATGGGTCTATTGCTGCCTCGGGCACCTTATGCCCGTTCTGCTGTGAGTCAAAGATTTTCGAATCGGACGAAAAACTGATAGTGAATTGTAACGTTCAGGGCCACCTAATGACGATGGATCACTCAAATTGCGTCCCGATTCAAAACATCGTCCTCCAGCAGACTTGTCTCCATGGGTCTATTACTGCCTCGGGCAGCTTATGGCCGTTCTGCTGTGAGTCAAAGATTTAATCGGACGAAAAACTGATAGTGACTTGTAACGTTCAGGGCCACCTAATGACGATGGAACACTCATATTGCGTCCCGATTAAATACATCGTCCTCCAGCAGACTTGTCTCCATGGGTCTATTGCTGCCTCGGGCACCTTATGGCCGTTCAGCTGTGACTAAAATATTTTCGAATCGGACGAAAGACTGATAGTGAATTGTAACGTTCAGGGCCTCCTAATGACGAAGGAACACTCAAATTGCGTCCCGATTAAATACATCGTCCTCCAGCAGACTTGTCTCCATGGGTCTATTGCTGCCTCGGGCACCTTATGGCCGTTCTGCTGCGAGTCAAAGATTTTCGAATCGGACGAAAAACTGATAGTGAATTGTAACGTTCAGGCCACCTAATGACGATGGATCACTCAAGTTGCGTCCCGATTCAATACATCGTCCTCCAGCAGACTTGTCTCCATGGGTCTATTACTGCCTCGGGCAGCTTATGGCCGTTCTGCTGTGACACAAAGATTTTCGAATCGGACGAAAAACTGATAGTGAGTTGTAACGTTCAGGACCTCCTAATGACGATGGAACACTCAAATTGCGTCCCGATTCAATACCTCGTCCTATAGCAGACTTGTTCCATGTGTCTATTACTGCCTCGGGCAGCTTATGGCCGTTCTGCTGTGAGTCAAAGATTTTCGAATCGGACGAAAAACTGATAGTGAATTGTAACGTTCAGGGCCACCTAATGACGATGGATCACTCAAATTGCGTCCCGATTCATCACATCGTCCTCCAGCAGACTTGTCTCCATGGGTCTATTGCTGCCTCGGGTACCTTATGGTCGTTCTCCCGTGAGTCTAGATTATCGAATGGGACGAAAAACTGATAGTTAATTGTAACATTCAGGGCTTCCTAATGACGATGGAACACTCAAATTGCGTCGCGATTCAATACATCGTCCTCCAGCAGACTTGTCTCCATGGGTCTATAGCTGTTTCGGGCACCTTATGGCCGTTCTGCTGTGAGTCAAAGATTTTCGAATCGGACGAAAAACTGATAGTGAATTGTAACGTTCAGGGCCACGTAATGACGATGGAACACTCAAAATGCGTCCCGATTCAATACATCGTCATCCAGCAGACTTGTCTCCATGGGTCTAATGCAGCCTCGGGCACCTTATGGCCGTTCTGCTGCGAGTCAAAGATTTTCGAATCGGACGAAAAACTGATAGTGAATTGTAACGTTCAGGACCTCCTAATGACGATGGAACACTCAGATTGCGTCCCGATTCAATACCTCGTCCTCCAGCAGACTTGTCTCCATGGGTCTATTACTGCCTCGGGCAGGTTATGGCCGTTCTGCTGTGAGTCAAAGATTTTATCGGACGAAAAACTGATAGTGACTTGTAACGTTCAGGGCCACCTAATGACGATGGAACACCCATATTGCGCCCCGATTAAATACATCGTCCTCCAGCAGACTTGTCTCCATGGGTCTATTGCTGCCTCGGGCACCTGATGGTCGTTCTCCCGTGAGTCTAGATTATCGAATGGGACGAAAAACTGATAGTGAATTGTAACCTTCAGGGCCACCTAATGACGATCGATCACTCAAATTGCGTCCCGATTCAATACATCGTCCTCCAGCAGACTTGTCTCCATGGGTCTATTACTGCCTCGGACACCTTATGGCCGTTCTGCTGTGACTAAAAGATTTTCGAATCGGACGAAAAACTGACAGTGAATTGTAACGTTCAGGGCCTCCTAATGACGATGGATCACTCAAAATGCGTCCCGATTAAATACATCGTCCTCCAGCAGACTTGTCTCCATGGGTCTATTGCTGCCTCGGGCACCTTATGGCCGTTCTGCTGTGAGTCAAAGATTTTCGAATCGGACGAAAAACTGATAGTGAATTGTAACGTTCAGGGCCACCTAATGACGATGGAACACTCAAATTGCGTCCCGATTCAATACATCGTCCTCCAGCAGACTTGTCTCCATGGGTCTATTGCTGCCTCGGGCACCTTATGGCCGTTCTGCTGTGAGTCAAAGATTTTCGAATCGGACGAAAAACTCATAGTGAATTGTAACGTTCAGGGCCTCCTAATGACGAAGGAACACTCAAATTGCGTCCCGATTAAATACATCGTCCTCCAGCAGATTTGTCTCCATGGGTCTATTGCTGCCTCGGGCACCTTATGGCCGTTCTGCTGTGAGTCAAAGATTTTCGAATCGGACGAAATACTGATAGTGAATTATAACGTTCAGGGCCACCTAATGACGATGGATCACTCAAATTGCGTCCCGATTCAATACATCGTCCTCCAGCAGACTTGTCTCCATGGGTCTATTGCTGCCTCGGGCACCTTATGGCCGTTCTGCTGTGAGTCAAAGATTTTCGAATCGGACGAAAAACTGATAGTGAATTGTAACGTTCAGGGCCAACTAATGACGATGGAACACTCAAATTGCGTCCCGATTCAAAACATCGTCCTCCAGCCGACTTGTCTCCATGGGTCAATTGCTGCCTCGGGCACCTTATGGCCGTTCTGCTGTGGGTCAAAGATTTTCGAATCGGACGAAAAACTGATAGTGAATTGTAACGTTCAGGGCCACGTAATGACGATGGAACAATCAAATTGCGTCCCGATTCAATACATCGTCATCCAGAAGACTTGTCTCCATGGGTCTATTGCTGCCTCGGGCACCTTATGGCCGTTCTGCTGCGAGTCAAAGATTTTCGAATCGGACGAAAAACTGATAGTGAATTGTAACGTTCAGGCCACCTAATGACGATGGATCACTCAAGTTGCGTCCCGATTCAATTCATCGTCCTCCAGCTGACTTGTCTCCATGGGTCTATTACTGCCTCGGGCACCTTATGGCCGTTCTGCTGTGACTCAAAGATTTTCGAATCGGACGAAAAACTGATAGTGAGTTGTAACGTTCAGGACGTCCTAATGACGATGGAACACTCAAATTGCGTCCCGATTCAATACCTCGTCCTCCAGCAGACTTGTTCCATGTGTCTATTACTGCCTCGGGCAGCTTATGGCCGTTTTGCTGTGAGTCAAAGATTTTCGAATCGGACGAAAAACTGATAGTGAATTGTAACATTCAGGGCCACCTAATTACGATGGACCACACAAATTGCGTTCCGATTCAATACATCGTCCTCCAGCCGACTTGTCTTCATGGGTCTATTGCTGCCTCGGGCACCTTATGGCCGTTCTGCTGTGAGACAAAGATTTTCGAATCTGACGAAAACCTGATAGTGAATTGTAACATTCAGGGTCACCTAATGACGATGGATCACTCAAATTGCGTCCCGATTCAATACCTCGTCCTCCAGCAGACTTGTTCCATGTGTCTATTACTGCCTCGAGCAGCTTATGGCCGTTTTGCTGTGAGTCAAAGATTTTCGAATCGGACGAAAAACTGATAGTGAATTGTAACGTTCAGGGCCACCTAATGACGATGGATCACTCAAATTGCGTCCCGATTCATCACATCGTCCTCCAGCAGACTTGTCTCCATGGGTCTATTGCTGCCCCGGGTACCTTATGGTCGTTCTCCCGTGAGTCTAGATTATCGAATGGGACGAAAAACTGATAGTTAATTGTAACATTCAGGGCTTCCTAATGACGATGGAACACTCAAATTGCGTCGCGATTCAATACATCGTCCTTCAGCAGACTTGTCTCCATGGGTCAATTGCTGCCTCGGGCACCTTATGGCCGTTCTGCTGTGAGTCAAAAATTTTCGAATCAGACAAAAAACTGATAGTGAATTGTAGCATTCAGGGCCACCTAATGACGATGGACCACACAAATTGCGTCCCGATTCAATACATCGTCCTCCAGCAGACTTGTCTTCATGGGTCTATTGCTGCCTCGGGCACCTTATGGCCGTTCTGCTGTGAGACAAAGATTTTCGAATCTGACGAAAAACTGATAGTGAATTGTAACATTCAGGGCCACCTAATGACGATGGATCACTCAAATTGCGTCCCGATTCAATACATCGTCCTCCAGCCGACTTGTCTCCATAGGTCTATTGCTGCCTCGGGCACCTTATGGCCGTTGTGCTGTGAGTCAAAGATTTTCGAATCGGACGAAAAACTGATAGTGAATTGTAACGTTCAGGGCCACCTAATGACGATCGATCACTCAAATTGCGTCCCGATTCAATACATCGTCCTCCAGCAGACTTGTCTCCATGGGTCTATTACTGCCTCGGGCAGCTTCTGGCCGTTCTGCTGTGAGTCAAAGATTTAATCGGACGAAAAACTGATAGTGACTTGTAACGTTCAGGGCCACCTAATGACGATGGAACACTCATATTGCGTCCCGATTAAATACATCGTCCTCCAGCAGACTTGTCTCCATGGGTCTATTGCTGCCTCGGGCACCTTATGGTCGTTCTCCCGTGAGTCTAGATTATCGAATGGGACGAAAAACTGATAGTTAATTGTAACATTCAGGGCTTCCTAATGACGATGGAACACTCAAATTGCGTCGTGATTCAATACATCGTCCTCCAGCAGACTTGTCTCCATGGGTCAATTGCTGCCTCGGGCACCTTATGGCCGTTCTGCTGTGAGTCAAATATTTTCGAATCGGATGAAAAACTGATAGTGAATTGTAACATTCAGGGCCATCTAATGACGATGGACCACACAAATTGCGTCCCGATTCAATACATCGTCCTCCAGACGACTTGACTCCATGGGTCTATTGCTGCCTCGGGCATCTTATGGCCGTTCTGCTGTGAGTCTAGTTTATCGAATGGGACGAAAAACTGATAGTGAATTGTAACGTTCAGGGCCACCTAATGACGATGGAACACTCAAATTGCGTCCCGATTCAATACATCGTCGTCCAGCAGACTTGTCTCCATGGGTCAATTGCTGCCTCGGGCACCTTATGGCCGTTCTGCTGTGAGTCAAATATTTTCGAATCGGATGAAAAACTGATAGTGAATTGTAACATTCAGGGCCACCTAATTACGATGGACCACACAAATTGCGTCCCGATTCAATACATCGTCCTCCAGCCGACTTGTCTTCATGGGTCTATTGCTGCCTCGGGCACCTTATGGCTGTTCTGCTGTGAGACAAAGATTTTCGAATCTGACGAAAAACTGATAGTGAATTGTAACATTCAGGGTCACCTAATGACGATGGATCACTCAAATTGCGTCCCGATTCAATACCTCGTCCTCCAGCAGACTTGTTCCATGTGTCTATTACTGCCTCGGGCAGCTTATGGCCGTTCTGCTGTGAGTCAAAGATTTTCGAATCGGACGAAAAACTGATAGTGAATTGTAACGTTCAGGGCCACCTAATGACGATGGATCACTCAAATTGCGTCCCGATTCATCACATCGTCCTCCAGCAGACTTGTCTCCATGGGTCTATTGCTGCCTCGGGTACCTTATGGTCGTTCTCCCGTGATTCTAGATTATCGAATGGGACGAAAAACTGATAGTTAATTGTAACATTCAGGGCTTCGTAATGACGATGGAACACTCAAATTGCGTCGCGATTCAATACATCGTCCTCCAGCAGACTTGTCTCCATGGGTCAATTGCTGCCTCGGGCACCTTATGGCCGTTCTGCTGTGAGTCAAAGATTTTCGAATCGGACGAAATACTGATAGTGAATTATAACGTTCAGGGCCACCTAATGACGATGGATCACTCAAATTGCGTCCCGATTCAATACATCGTCCTCCAGCAGATTTGTCTCCATGGGTCTATTGCTGCCTCGGGCACCTTATGGCCGTTCTGCTGTGAGTCAAAGATTTTCGAATCGGACGAAATACTGATAGTGAATTATAACGTTCAGGGCCACCTAATGACGATGGATCACTCAAATTGCGTCCCGATTCAATACATCGTCCTCCAGCAGACTTGTCTCCATGGGTCTATTGCTGCCTCGGGCACCTTATGGCCGTTCTGCTGTGAGTCAAAGATTTTCGAATCGGACGAAAAACTGATAGTGAATTGTAACGTTCAGGGCCAACTAATGACGATGGAACACTCAAATTGCGTCCCGATTCAAAACATCGTCCTCCAGCCGACTTGTCTCCATGGGTCAATTGCTGCCTCGGGCACCTTATGGCCGTTCTGCTGTGGGTCAAAGATTTTCGAATCGGACGAAAAACTGATAGTGAATTGTAACGTTCAGGGCCACGTAATGACGATGGAACAATCAAATTGCGTCCCGATTCAATACATCGTCATCCAGAAGACTTGTCTCCATGGGTCTGTTGCTGCCTCGGGCACCTTATGGCCGTTCTGCTGCGAGTCAAAGATTTTCGAATCGGACGAAAAACTGATAGTGAATTGTAACGTTCAGGCCACCTAATGACGATGGATCACTCAAGTTGCGTCCCGATTCAATTCATCGTCCTCCAGCTGACTTGTCTCCATGGGTCTATTACTGCCTCGGGCACCTTATGGCCGTTCTGCTGTGACTCAAAGATTTTCGAATCGGACGAAAAACTGATAGTGAGTTGTAACGTTCAGGACGTCCTAATGACGATGGAACACTCAAATTGCGTCCCGATTCAATACCTCGTCCTCCAGCAGACTTGTTCCATGTGTCTATTACTGCCTCGGGCAGCTTATGGCCGTTTTGCTGTGAGTCAAAGATTTTCGAATCGGACGAAAAACTGATAGTGAATTGTAACATTCAGGGCCACCTAATTACGATGGACCACACAAATTGCGTTCCGATTCAATACATCGTCCTCCAGCCGACTTGTCTTCATGGGTCTATTGCTGCCTCGGGCACCTTATGGCCGTTCTGCTGTGAGACAAAGATTTTCGAATCTGACGAAAACCTGATAGTGAATTGTAACATTCAGGGTCACCTAATGACGATGGATCACTCAAATTGCGTCCCGATTCAATACCTCGTCCTCCAGCAGACTTGTTCCATGTGTCTATTACTGCCTCGGGCAGCTTATGGCCGTTTTGCTGTGAGTCAAAGATTTTCGAATCGGACGAAAAACTGATAGTGAATTGTAACGTTCAGGGCCACCTAATGACGATGGATCACTCAAATTGCGTCCCGATTCATCACATCGTCCTCCAGCAGACTTGTCTCCATGGGTCTATTGCTGCCCCGGGTACCTTATGGTCGTTCTCCCGTGAGTCTAGATTATCGAATGGGACGAAAAACTGATAGTTAATTGTAACATTCAGGGCTTCCTAATGACGATGGAACACTCAAATTGCGTCGCGATTCAATACATCGTCCTCCAGCAGACTTGTCTCCATGGGTCAATTGCTGCCTCGGGCACCTTATGGCCGTTCTGCTGTGAGTCAAAAATTTTCGAATCAGACAAAAAACTGATAGTGAATTGTAGCATTCAGGGCCACCTAATGACGATGGACCACACAAATTGCGTCCCGATTCAATACATCGTCCTCCAGCAGACTTGTCTTCATGGGTCTATTGCTGCCTCGGGCACCTTATGGCCGTTCTGCTGTGAGACAAAGATTTTCGAATCTGACGAAAAACTGATAGTGAATTGTAACATTCAGGGCCACCTAATGACGATGGATCACTCAAATTGCGTCCCGATTCAATACATCGTCCTCCAGCCGACTTGTCTCCATAGGTCTATTGCTGCCTCGGGCACCTTATGGCCGTTGTGCTGTGAGTCAAAGATTTTCGAATCGGACGAAAAACTGATAGTGAATTGTAACGTTCAGGGCCACCTAATGACGATCGATCACTCAAATTGCGTCCCGATTCAATACATCGTCCTCCAGCAGACTTGTCTCCATGGGTCTATTACTGCCTCGGGCAGCTTCTGGCCGTTCTGCTGTGAGTCAAAGATTTAATCGGACGAAAAACTGATAGTGACTTGTAACGTTCAGGGCCACCTAATGACGATGGAACACTCATATTGCGTCCCGATTAAATACATCGTCCTCCAGCAGACTTGTCTCCATGGGTCTATTGCTGCCTCGGGCACCTTATGGTCGTTCTCCCGTGAGTCTAGATTATCGAATGGGACGAAAAACTGATAGTTAATTGTAACATTCAGGGCTTCCTAATGACGATGGAACACTCAAATTGCGTCGTGATTCAATACATCGTCCTCCAGCAGACTTGTCTCCATGGGTCAATTGCTGCCTCGGGCACCTTATGGCCGTTCTGCTGTGAGTCAAATATTTTCGAATCGGATGAAAAACTGATAGTGAATTGTAACATTCAGGGCCATCTAATGACGATGGACCACACAAATTGCGTCCCGATTCAATACATCGTCCTCCAGACGACTTGACTCCATGGGTCTATTGCTGCCTCGGGCATCTTATGGCCGTTCTGCTGTGAGTCTAGTTTATCGAATGGGACGAAAAACTGATAGTGAATTGTAACGTTCAGGGCCACCTAATGACGATGGAACACTCAAATTGCGTCCCGATTCAATACATCGTCGTCCAGCAGACTTGTCTCCATGGGTCAATTGCTGCCTCGGGCACCTTATGGCCGTTCTGCTGTGAGTCAAATATTTTCGAATCGGATGAAAAACTGATAGTGAATTGTAACATTCAGGGCCACCTAATTACGATGGACCACACAAATTGCGTCCCGATTCAATACATCGTCCTCCAGCCGACTTGTCTTCATGGGTCTATTGCTGCCTCGGGCACCTTATGGCTGTTCTGCTGTGAGACAAAGATTTTCGAATCTGACGAAAAACTGATAGTGAATTGTAACATTCAGGGTCACCTAATGACGATGGATCACTCAAATTGCGTCCCGATTCAATACCTCGTCCTCCAGCAGACTTGTTCCATGTGTCTATTACTGCCTCGGGCAGCTTATGGCCGTTCTGCTGTGAGTCAAAGATTTTCGAATCGGACGAAAAACTGATAGTGAATTGTAACGTTCAGGGCCACCTAATGACGATGGATCACTCAAATTGCGTCCCGATTCATCACATCGTCCTCCAGCAGACTTGTCTCCATGGGTCTATTGCTGCCTCGGGTACCTTATGGTCGTTCTCCCGTGAGTCTAGATTATCGAATGGGACGAAAAACTGATAGTTAATTGTAACATTCAGGGCTTCGTAATGACGATGGAACACTCAAATTGCGTCGCGATTCAATACATCGTCCTCCAGCAGACTTGTCTCCATGGGTCAATTGCTGCCTCGGGCACCTTATGGCCGTTCTGCTGTGAGTCAAAGATTTTCGAATCAGACAAAAAACTGATAGTGAATTGTAGCATTCAGGGCCACCTAATGACGATGGACCACACAAATTGCGTCCCGATTCAATACATCGTCCTCCAGCAGACTTGTCTTCATGGGTCTATTGCTGCCTCGGGCACTTTATGGCCGTTCTGCTGTGAGACAAAGATTTTCGAATCTGACGAAAAACTGATAGTGAATTGTAACATTCAGGGCCACCTAATGACGATGGATCACTCAAATTGCGTCCCGATTCAATACATCGTCCTCCAGCCGACTTGTCTCCATAGATCTATTGCTGCCTCGGGCACCTTATGGCCGTTCTGCTGTGAGTCAAAGATTTTCGAATCGGACGAAAAACTGATAGTGAATTGTAACGTTCAGGGCCACCTAATGACGATCGATCACTCAAATTGCGTCCCGATTCAATACATCGTCCTCCAGCAGACTTGTCTCCATGGGTCTATTGCTGCCTCGGGCACCTTATGGCCGTTCAGCTGTGACTAAAATATTTTCGAATCGGACGAAAAACTGATAGTGAATTGTAACGTTCATGGCCACCTAATGACGATGGACCACACAAATTGCGTCCCGATTCAGTACATCGTCCTCCAGCAGACTTGTCTTCATGGGTCTATTGCTGCCTCGGGCACCTTATGGCCGTTCTGGTGTGAGACAAAGATTTTCGAATCTGACGAAAAACTGATAGTGAATTGTAACATTCAGGGCCACCTAATGACGATGGATCACTCAAATTGCGTCCCGATTCAATACATCGTCCTCCAGCCGACTTGTCTCCATAGGTCTATTGCTGCCTCGGGCACCTTATGGCCGTTCTGCTGTGAGTTAAAGATTTTCGAATCTGACGAAAAACTGATAGTGAATTGTAACGTTCAGGGCCACCTAATGACGATCGATCACTCAAATTGCGTCCCGATTCAATACATCGTCCTCCAGCAGACTTGTCTCCATGGGTCAATTGCTGCCTCGGGCACCTTATGGCCGTTCAGCTGTGACTAAAATATTTTCGAATCGGACGAAAAACTGATAGTGAATTGTAACATTCAGGGCCACCTAATGACGATGGAACACTCAAATTGCGTCCCGATTAAATACATCGTCCTCCAGCAGACTTGTCTCCATTGGTCTATTGCTGCCTCGGGCACCTTATGGCCGTTCTGCTGTGAGTCAAAGATTTTCGAATCGGACGAAAAACTGATAGTGAATTATAACGTTCAGGGCCACCTAATGACGATGGATCACTCAAATTGCGTCCCGATTCAATACATCGTCCTCCAGCAGACTTATCTCCATGGGTCTATTGCTGCCTCGGGCACCTTATGGCCGTTCTGCTGTGAGTCAAAGATTTTCGAATCGGACGAAAATCTCATAGTGAATTGTAACGTTCAGGGCCACCTAATGACGATGGAACACTCAAATTGCGTCCCGATTCAATACATCGTCCTCCAGCAGACTTGTCTCCATGGGTCTATTGCTGCCTCGGGCATCTTATGGCCGTTCTGCTGTGGGTCAAAGATTTTCGAATCGGACGAAAAACTGATAGTTAATTGTAACGTTCAGGGCCACGTAATGACGATGGAACTATCAAATTGCGTATCGATTCAATACATCGTCCTCCAGCAGACTTGTCTCCATGGGTCTATTGCTGCCTCGGGCACCTTATGGTCGTTCTCCCGTGAGTGTAGATTATCGAATGGGACGAAAAACTGATAGTGAATTGTAACATTCAGGGCTTCCTAATGACGATGGAACACTCAAATTGCGTCCCGATTCAATACATCGTCCTCCAGCAGACTTGTCTCCATGGGTCAATTGCTGCCTCGGGCACCTTATGGCCGTTCCGCTGTGAGTCAAAGATTTTCGAATCGGACGAAAAACAGATAGTGAATTGTAACATTCAGGGAGACCTAATGACGATGGACCACACAAATTGCGTCCCGATTCAATACATCGTCCTCCAGCCGACTTGACTCCATGGGTCTATTGCTGCCTCGGGCATCTTATGGCCGTTCTGCTGTGAGTCTAGTTTATCGAATCGGACGAAAAACTGATAGTGAATTGTAACGTTCAGGGCCACATAATGACGATGGATCACTCAAATTGCGTCCCGATTCAATTCATCGTCCTCCAGCAGACTAGTCTCCATGGGTCTGTTGCTGCCTTGGGCACCTTATCGTCGTTCTCCCGTGAGTCTAGATTATCGAATGGGACGAAAAACTGATAGTTAATTGTAACATTCAGGGCTTCCTAATGACGATGGAACACTCAAATTGCGTCCCGATTCAATACGTCGTCCTCCAGCAGACTTGTCTCCATGGGTCAATTGCTGCCTCGGGCACCTTATGGCCGTTCTGCTGTGAGTCAAAAATTTTCGAATCGGACGAAAAACAGATAGTGAATTGTAACATTCAGGGCCACCTAATGACGATGGATCACTCAAATTGCGTCCCGATTCAATACATCGTCCTCCAGCCGACTTGTCTCCATGGGTCTATTGCTGCCTCGGGCACCTTATGGCCGTTCTGCTGTGAGTCAAAGATTTTCGAATCGGACGATAAACTGATAGTGAATTGTAACATTCAGGGCCACCTAATGACGATGGATCACTCAAATAGTGTCCCGATTCAATACATCGTCCTCCAGCCGACTTGTCTCAATGGGTCAATTGCTGCCTCGGGCACCTAATGGCCGTTCTGCTGTGAGTCAAAGATTTTAGAATCGGACGAAAAACTGATAGTGAATTGCAACGTTCTGGGACACCCAATGACGATGGATCACTCAAATTGCGTCCCGATGCAATACATCGTCCTCCAGCAGACTTGTCTCCATGGGTCTATTGCTGCCTCGGGCACCTTATGGCCGTTCTGCTGTGCGTCAAAGATTTTCGAACCTGCTGAAAAACTGATAGTGAATTGTAACATTCTGGGCTACCTAATGACGATGGATCACTCAAATTGCGTCCCGATTCAATATATCGTCCTCCAGCCGACTTGTCTCCATGGGTCTATTGCTGCCTCGGGCACCTTATGGCCGTTCTGCTGTGAGTCAAAGATTTTGGAATCGGACGAAAAACTGATAGTGAATTGTAACATTCAGGCCACCTAATGACGATGGATCACTCAAATTGCGTCCCGCTTCAATTCATCGTACTCCAGCAGACTTGTCTCCATGGGTCTATTACTGCCTCGGGCAGCTTATGGTCGTTCTGCTGTGAGTCAAAGATTTAATCGGACGAAAAACTGATAGTGACTTGTAACGTTCAGGGCCACCTAATGACGATGGAACACTCATATTGCGTCCCGATTAAATACATCGTCCTCCAGCAGACTTGTCTCCATTGGTCTATTGCTGCCTCGGGCACCTTATGGCCGCTCTGCTGTGACTAAAAGATTTTCGAATCGGACGAAAAACTGATAGTGAATTGTAACGTTCAGGGCCACCTAATGACGATGGATCACTCAAATTGCGTCCCGATTCAATACATCGTCCTCCAGCAGACTTGTCTCCATGGGTCTATTGCTGCCTCGGGCACCTTATGGCCGTTCTGCTGTGCGTCAAAGATTTTCGAACCTGCTGAAAAACTGATAGTGAATTGTAACATTCTGGGCTACCTAATGACGATGGATCACTCAAATTGCGTCCCGATTCAATATATCGTCCTCCAGCCGACTTGTCTCCATGGGTCTATTGCTGCCTCGGGCACCTTATGGCCGTTCTGCTGTGAGTCAAAGATTTTGGAATCGGACGAAAAACTGATAGTGAATTGTAACATTCAGGCCACCTAATGACGATGGATCACTCAAATTGCGTCCCGCTTCAATTCATCGTACTCCAGCAGACTTGTCTCCATGGGTCTATTACTGCCTCGGGCAGCTTATGGTCGTTCTGCTGTGAGTCAAAGATTTAATCGGACGAAAAACTGATAGTGACTTGTAACGTTCAGGGCCACCTAATGACGATGGAACACTCATATTGCGTCCCGATTAAATACATCGTCCTCCAGCAGACTTGTCTCCATTGGTCTATTGCTGCCTCGGGCACCTTATGGCCGCTCTGCTGTGACTAAAAGATTTTCGAATCGGACGAAAAACTGATAGTGAATTGTAACGTTCAGGGCCACCTAATGACGATGGATCACTCAAATTGCGTCCCGATTCAATACATCGTCCTCCAGCCGACTTGACTCCATGGGTCTATTGCTGCCTCGGGCATCTTATGGCCGTTCTGCTGTGAGTCTAGTTTATCGAATGGGACGAAAAACTGATAGTGAATTGTAACGTTCAGGGCCACCTAATGACGATGGAACACTTAAATTGCGTCCCGATTCAATACATCGTCCTCCAGCAGACTTGTCTCCATGGGTCAATTGCTGCCTCGGGCACCTTATGGCCGTTCTGCTGTGAGTCAAAGATTATCGAATGGGACGAAAAACTGATAGTGAATTGTACTATTCAGGGCCACCTAATGACGATGGACCACACAAATTGCGTCCCGATTCTATACATCGTCCTCCAGCCGACTTGTCTTCATGGGTCTATTGCTGCCTCGGGCACCTTATGGCCGTTCTGCTGTGACTAAAATATTTTTGAATCGGACGAAAAACTGATAGTGAATTGTAACCTTCAGGGCCTCCTAATGACGATGGAACACTCAAATAGCGTCCCGATTAGATACATCGTCCTCCAGCAGACTTGTCTCCATGGGTCTATTGCAGTCTTGGGCACCTTATGGTCGTTCTCCCGTGAGTCTAGATTATCGAATGGGACGAAAAACTGATAGTTAATTGTAGCATTCAGGGCTTCCTAATGACGATGGAACACTCAAATTGCGTCCCGAATCAATACATCGTCCTCCAGCAGACTTGTCTCCATGGGTCAATTGTATGCCTCGGGCACCTAATGGCCGTTCTGCTGTGAGTCAAAGATTTTCGAATCGGACGAAAAACTGATAGTGAATTGTAACATTCAGGGCCACCTAATGACGATGGATCACTCAAATTGCGTCCCGATTCAATACATCGTCCTCCAGCCGACTTGTCTCCTTGGGTCTATTGCTGCCTCGGGCACCTTATGGCCGTTCTGCTGTGAGTCAAAGATTTTCGAATCGGACGAAAAACTGATAGTGAATTGTAACATTCAGGGCCACCTAATGACGATGGATCACTCAAATAGTGTCCCGATTCAATACATCGTCCTCCAGCCGACTTGTCTCCATGGGGCTATTGCTGCCTCGGGCACCTTATGGCCGTTCTGCTGTGAGTCAAAGATTTTCGAATCGGACGAAAAACTGATAGTGAATTGCAACGTTCAGGGCCACCCAATGACGATGGATCATTCAAATTGCGTCCCGATGCAATACATCGTCCTCCAGCAGACTTGTCTCCATGGGTCTATTGCTGCCTCGGGCACCTTATGGCTGTTCGGCTGTGAGTGAAAGATTTTCGAATCGGACGAAAAACTGATAGTGAATTGTAACGTTCAGGGCCTCCTAATGACGATGGAACACTCAAATTGCGTCCCGATTCTATACATCGTCCTCCAGCAGACTTGTCTCCATGGGTCTATTTCTGCCTCGGGCACCTTATGGCCGTTCTGCTGTGAGTCAAAGATTTTCGAATCTGCTGAAAAACTGATAGTGAATTGTAACATTCTGGGCCACCTAATGACGATGGATCACTCAAATTGCGTCCCGATTCAATACATCGTCCTCCAGCCGACTTGTCTCCATGGGTCTATTGCTGCCTCGGGCACCTTATGGCCGTTCTGCTGTGAGTCAAAGATTTTCGAATCGGACGAAAAACTGATAGTGAATTGTAACGTTCGGGCCCTCCTAATGACGATGGAACACTCAAATTGCGTCTCGATTCAATACATCGTCCTAAAGCAGACTTGTCTTCATGGGTCTATTGCTGCCTCGGGCACCTTATGGCCGTTCTGCTGTGAGACAAAGATTTTCGAATCGGACGAAAAACTGATAGTGAATTGTAAGATTCAGGCCACCTAATGACGATGGATCACTCAAATTGCGTCCCGATTCAATACATCGTCCTCTAGCCGACTTGTCTCCATAGGTCTATTGCTGCCTCGGGCACCTTATGGCCGGTCTGCTGTGACTAAACGATTTTCGAATCGGACGAAAAACTGATAGTGAATTGTAACGTTCAGGGCCTCCTAATGACGATGGAACACTCAAATTGCGTCCCGATTCAATACATCGTCCTCCAGCCGATTTGTCTCCATGGGTCTATTGCAGCCTCGGGTACCTTATGGCCGTTCTGCTGTAGGTCAAAGATTTTCGAATCGGACGAAAAACTGATAGTGAATTGTAACGTACAGTGCCATCTAATGACGATGGATCACTCAAATTGCGTACCGATTCAATACATCGTCCTCCAGCAGACTTGTCTCCATGGGTCTATTGCTGCCTCGGGCACCTTATGGTCGTTCTCCCGTGAGTCTAGATTATCGAATGGGACGAAAAACTGATAGTTAATTGAAAGATTCAGGGCCACCTAATGACGATGGAACACTCGAATTGCATCCCGATTCAATACATCGTCCTCCAGCAGACTTGTCTCCATGGGTCAATTGATGCCTCAGGCACCTTATGGCCGTTCTGCTGTGAGTCAAAGATTTTCGAATCGGACGATAAACTGATAGTGAATTGTAACTTTCAGGCCCACCTAATGACGATGGAACACACAAATTGCGTCCCGATTCAAAACACCGTCCTCCAGCCGACTTGACTCCATGGGTCTATTGCTGCCTCGGGCATCTTATGGCCGTTCTGCTGTGAGTCTAGTTTATCGAATGGGACGAAAAACTGATAGTGAATTGTAACGTTCAGGGCCACCTAATGACGTTGGATCACTCAAATTGCGTCCCGATTCAATACATCGTCCTCCAGCAGACTTGACTCCATGGGTCTACTGCTGCCTCGGGCACCTTATGGTCGTTCTGCCGTGAGTCTAGATTATCGAATGGGACGAAAAACTGATAGTTAATTGTAACATTCCGGGCTTCCTAATGACGATGGAACACTCAAATTGCGTCCCGACTCAATACATCGTCCTCCAGGAGACTTGTCTCCATGGGTCAATTGCTGCCTCTGGCACCTTATGGCCGTTCTGCTGTGAGTCAAAGATTTTCGAATCGGACGAAAAACTAATAGTGAATTGTAACATTCAGGGCCACCTAATTCCGATGGATCACTCAAATTGTGTCCCGATTCAATACATCGTCCTCCAGCCGACTTGTCTCGATGGGGCTATTGCTGCCTCGGGCACCTTATGGCCGTTCTGCTGTGAGTCAAAGATTTTCGAATCGGACGAAAAACTGATAGTGAATTGCAACGTTCAGGGCCACCTAATGACGATGGATCACTCAAATTGCGTCCCGTTTCAATACATCGTCCTCCAGCAAACTTGTCTCCATGGGTCTATTGCTGCCTCGGGCACCTTATGGCCGTTCTGCTGTGACTAAAGGATTATCGAATCGGACAAAAACTGATAGTGAATTGCAACGTTCAGGGCCTCCTAATGACGATAGAAAACTCAAATTGCGCCCCGATTCAATACATCGTCCTCCAGCAGACTTGTCTCCATGATTCTATTGCTTCCTCGGGCACCTTATGGCCGTTCTGCTGTGAGTCAAAGATTTTCGAATCTGACGGAAAACTGATAGTGAATTGTAACATTCTGGGCCACCTAATGACGATGGATCACTCAAATTGCGTCCCGATTCAATACATCGTCCTCCAGCCGACTTGAATTGTAACATTCAGGGCCACCTAATGACGACGGATCACTCAAATTGCGTCCCGATTCAATACATCGTCCTCCAGCCGACTTGTCTCCATTGGTCTATTGCTGCCTCGGGCACCTTATGGCCGTTCTGCTGTGAGTCAAAGATTTTCGAATCGGACGAAAAACTGATAGTGAATTGTAACATTCAGGGCCACCTAATGACGATGGATCACTCAAATAGTGTCCCGATTCAATACATCGTCCTCCAGCCGACTTGTCTCCATGGGGCTATTGCTGCCTCGTGCACCTTATGGCCGTTCTGCTGTGAGTCAAAGATTTTCGAATCGGACGAAAAACTGATAGTGAATTGCAACGTTCAGGGCCACCCAATGACGATGGATCATTCAAATTGCGTCCCGATGCAATACATCGTCCTCCAGCAGACTTGTCTCCATGGGTCTATTGCTGCCTCGGGCACCTTATGGCTGTTCGGCTGTGAGTGAAAGATTTTCGAATCGGACGAAAAACTGATAGTGAATTGTAACGTTCAGGGCCTCCTAATGACGATGGAACACTCAAATTGCGTCCCGATTCTATACATCGTCCTCCAGCAGACTTGTCTCCATGGGTCTATTGCTGCCTCGGGCACCTTATGGCCGTTCTGCTGAGAGTCAAAGATTTTCGAATCTGCTGAAAAACTGATAGTGAATTGTAACATTCTGGGCCACCTAATGACGATGGATCACTCAAATTGCGTCCCGATTCAATACATCGTCCTCCAGCCGACTTGTCTCCATGGGTCTATTGCTGCCTCGGGCACCTTATGGCCGTTCTGCTGTGAGTCAAAGATTTTCGAATCGGACGAAAAACTGATAGTGAATTGTAACGTTCAGGCCCTCCTAATGACGATGGAACACTCAAATTGCGTCTCGATTCAATACATCGTCCTCCAGCAGACTTGTCTTCATGGGTCTATTGCTGCCTCGGGCACCTTATGGCCGTTCTGCTGTGAGACAAAGATTTTCGAATCGGACGAAAAACTGATAGTGAATTGTAAGATTCAGGCCACCTAATGACGATGGATCACTCAAATTGCGTCCCGATTCAATACATCGTCCTCTAGCCGACTTGTCTCCATAGGTCTATTACTGCCTCGGGCACCTTATGGCCGGTCTGCTGTGACTAAAAGATTTTCGAATCGGACGAAAAACTGATAGTGAATTGTAACGTTCAGGGCCTCCTAATGACGATGGAACACTCAAATTGCGTCCCGATTCAATACATCGTCCTCCAGCCGACTTGTCTCCATGGGTCTATTGCTGCCTCGGGTACCTTATGGCCGTTCTGCTGTAGGTCAAAGATTTTCGAATCGGACGAAAAACTGATAGTGAATTGTAACGTACAGGGCCATCTAATGACGATGGATCACTCAAATTGCGTACCGATTCAATACATCGTCCTCCAGCAGACTTGTCTCCATGGGTCTATTGCTGCCTCCGGCACCTTATGGTCGTTCTCCCGTGAGTCTAGATTATCGAATGGGACGAAAAACTGATAGTTAATTGAAAGATTCAGGGCCACCTAATGACGATGGAACACTCAAATTGCATCCCGATTCAATACATCGTCCTCCAGCAGACTTGTCTCCATGGGTCAATTGATGCCTCAGGCACCTTATGGCCGTTCTGCTGTGAGTCAAAGATTTTCGAATCGGACGATAAACTGATAGTGAATTGCAACTTTCAGGCCCACCTAATGACGATGGAACACACAAATTGCGTCCCGATTCAAAACACCGTCCTCCAGCCGACTTGACTCCATGGGTCTATTGCTGCCTCGGGCATCTTATGGCCGTTCTGCTGTGAGTCTAGTTTATCGAATGGGACGAAAAACTGATAGTGAATTGTAACGTTCAGGGCCACCTAATGACGTTGGATCACTCAAATTGCGTCCCGATTCAATACATCATCCTCCAGCAGACTTGTCTCCATGGGTCTATTGCTGCCTCGGGCACCTTATGGTCGTTCTGCCGTGAGTCTAGA
The DNA here is from genome assembly GCF_023864275.1 of Schistocerca cancellata. Taxonomy (NCBI): domain Eukaryota; kingdom Metazoa; phylum Arthropoda; class Insecta; order Orthoptera; family Acrididae; genus Schistocerca; species Schistocerca cancellata. The sequence goes on along the minus strand of NW_026047169.1, from coordinate 592,279 downwards.
TTATCGAATGGGACGAAAAACTGATAGTTAATTGTAACATTCCGGGCTTCCTAATGACGATGGAACACTCAAATTGCGTCCCGATTCAATACATCGTCCTCCAGCAGACTTGTCTCCATGGGTCAATTGCTGCCTCTGGCACCTTATGGCCGTTCTGCTGTGAGTCAAAGATTTTCGAATCGGACGAAAAACTGATAGTGAATTGTAACATTCAGGGCCACCTAATGACGATGGATCACTCAAATTGCGTCCCGATTCAATACATCGTCCTCCAGCCGACTTGTCTCCATGGGTCTATTGCTGCCTCGGGCACCTTATGGCCGTTCTGCTGTGAGTCAAAGATTTTCGAATCGGACGAAAAACTGATAGTGAAATGTAACATTCAGGGCCACCTAATGACGATGGATCACTCAAATAACTTCCCGATTCAATACATCGTCCTCCAGCCGACTTGTCTCCATGGGGCTATTGCTGCCTCGGGCACCTTATGGCCGTTCTGCTGTGAGTCAAAGATTTTCGAATCGGACGAAAAACTGATAGTGAATTGCAACGTTCAGGGCCACCCAATGACGATGGATCATTCAAATTGCGTCCCGATGCAATACATCGTCCTCCAGCAGACTTGTCTCCATGGGTCTATTGCTGCCTCGGGCACCTTATGGCTGTTCGGCTGTGAGTGAAAGATTTTCGAATCGGACGAAAAACTGATAGTGAATTGTAACGTTCAGGGCCTCCTAATGACGATGGAACACTCAAATTGCGTCCCGATTCTATACATCGTCCTCCAGCAGACTTGTCTCCATGGGCCTATTGCTGCCTCGGGCACCTTATGGCCGTTCTGCTGTGAGTCAAAGATTTTCGAATCTGCTGAAAAACTGATAGTGAATTGTAACATTCTGGGCCACCTAATGACGATGGATCACTCAAATTGCGTCCCGATTCAATACATCGTCCTCCAGCCGACTTGTCTCCATGGGTCTATTGCTGCCTCGGGCACCTTATGGCCGTTCTGCTGTGAGTCAAACATTTTCGAATCGGACGAAAAACTGATAGTGAATTGTAACGTTCAGGCCCTCCTAATGACGATGGAACACTCAAATTGCGTCTCGATTCAATACATCGTCCTCCAGCAGACTTGTCTTCATGGGTCTATTGCTGCCTCGGGCACCTTATGGCCGTTCTGCTGTGAGACAAAGATTTTCGAATCGGACGAAAAACTGATAGTGAATTGTAAGATTCAGGCCACCTAATGACGATGGATCACTCAAATTGCGTCCCGATTCAATACATCGTCCTCTAGCCGACTTGTCTCCATAGGTCTATTGCTGCCTCGGGCACCTTATGGCCGGTCTGCTGTGACTAAAAGATTTTCGAATCGGACGAAAAACTGATAGTGAATTGTAACGTTCAGGTCCTCCTAATGACGATGGGACACTCAAATTGAGTCCCGATTCAATACATCGTCATCCAGCCGACTTGTCTCCATGGGTCTATTGCTGCCTCGGGTACCTTATGGCCGTTCTGCTGTAGGTCAAAGATTTTCGAATCGGACGAAAAACTGATAGTGAATTGTAACGTACAGGGCCATCTAATGACGATGGATCACTCAAATTGCGTACCGATTCAATACATCGTCCTCCAGCAGACTTGTCTCCATGGGTCTATTGCTGCCTCGGGCACCTTATGGTCGTTCTACCGTGAGTCTAGAATATCGAATGGGACGAAAAACTGATAGTTAATTGAAAGATTCAGGGCCACCTAATGACGATGGAACACTCAAATTGCATCCCGATTCAATACATCGTCCTCCAGCAGACTTGTCTCCATGGGTCAATTGATGCCTCAGGCACCTTATGGCCGTTCTGCTGTGAGTCAAAGATTTTCGAATCGGACGATAAACTGATAGTGAATTGTGCCTTTCAGGCCCACCTAATGACGATGGAACACACAAATTGCGTCCCGATTCAAAACACCGTCCTCCAGCCGACTTGACTCCATGGGTCTATTGCTGCCTCGGGCATCTTATGGCCCTTCTGCTGTGAGTCTAGTTTATCGAATGGGACGAAAAACTGATAGTGAATTGTAACGTTCAGGGCCACCTAATGACGTTGGATCACTCAAATTGCGTCCCGATTCAATACATCGTCCTCCAGCAGACTTGTCTCCATGGGTCTGTTGCTGCCTCGGGCACCTTATGGTCGGTCTGCCGTGAGTCTAGATTATCGAATGGGACGAAAAACTGATAGTTAATTGTAACATTCCGGGCTTCCTAATGACGATGGAACACTCAAATTGCGTCCCGATTCAATACATCGTCCTCCAGCAGACTTGTCTCCATGGGTCAATTGCTGCCTCTGGCACCTTATGGCCGTTCTGCTCTGAGTCAAAGATTTTCGAATCGGACGAAAAACTAATAGTGAATTGTAACATTCAGGGCCACCTAATTCCGATGGATCACTCAAATTGTGTCCCGATTCAATACATCGTCCTCCAGCCGATTTGTCTCGATGGGGCTATTGCTGCCTCGGGCACCTTATGGCCGTTCTGCTGTGAGTCAAAGATTTTCGAATCGGACGAAAAACTGATAGTGAATTGCAACGTTCAGGGCCACCTAATGACGATGGATCACTCAAATTGCGTCCCGTTTCAATACATCGTCCTCCAGCAGACTTGTCTCCATGGGTCTATTGCTGCCTCGGGCACCTTATGGCCGTTCTTCTGTGACTAAAAGATTATCGAATCGGACAAAAACTGATAGTGAATTGCAACGTTCAGGGCCTCCTAATGACGATAGAACACTCAAATTGCGCCCCGATTCAATACATCGTCCTCCAGCAGACTTGTCTCCATGATTCTATTGCTTCCTCGGGCACCTTATGGCCGTTCTGCTGTGAGTCAAAGATTTTCGAATCTGACGGAAAACTGATAGTGAATTGTAACATTCTGGGCCATCTAGTGACGATGGATCACTCAAATTGCGTCCCGATTCAATACATCGTCCTCCAGCCGACTTGAATTGTAACATTCAGGGCCACCTAATGACGACGGATCACTCAAATTGCGTCCCGATTCAATACATCGTCTTCCAGCAGACTTGTCTGCATGGGTCTATTGCTGCCGCAGGCACCCAAAGGTCGTTCTGCTGTGAGTCAAAGATTTTCGAATCGGACGAAAAACTGATAGTGAATTATAACGTACAGGCCCTCTTAATGACGATGGAACACTCAAATTGCGTCTCGATTCAATACATCGTCCTCCAGCAGACTTGTCTTCATGGGTCTATTGCTGCCTCGGGCACCTTATGGCCGTTCTGCTGTGAGGCAAAGATTTTCGAATCTGACGAAAAACTGATGGTGAATTGTAACATTCAGGGCCACCTAATGACGATGGATCACTCAAATTGCGTCCCGATTCAATACATCGTCCTCCAGCCGACTTGACTCCATGGGTCTATTGCTGCCTCGGGCATCTTATGGCCGTTCTGCTGTGAGTCTAGTTTATCGAATGGGACGAAAAACTGATAGTGAATTGTAACGTTCAGGGCCACCTAATGACGATGGAACACTTAAATTGCGTCCTGATTCAATACATCGTCCTCCAGCAGACTTGTCTCCATGGGTCAATTGCTGCCTCGGGCACCTTATGGCCGTTCTGCTGTGAGTCAAAGATTTTCGAATCGGACGAAAAACTGATAGTGAATTGTACTATTCAGGGCCACCTAATGACGATGGACCACACAAATTGCGTCCCGATTCAATACATCGTCCTCCAGCCGACTTGTCTTCATGGGTCTATTGCTGCCTCGGGCACTTATGGCCGTTCTGCTGTAACTAAAATATTTTTGAATCGGACGAAAAACTGATAGTGAATTGTAACCTTCAGGGCCTCCTAATGACGATGGAACACTCTAATTGCGTCCCGATTAAATACATCGTCCTCCAGCAGACTTGTCTCCATGGGTCCATTGCTGTCTTGGGCACCTTATGGTCCTTCTCCCGTGAGTCTAGATTATCGAATGGGACGAAAAACTGATAGTTAATTGTAGCATTCAGGGCTTCCTAATGACGATGGAACACTCAAATTGCGTCCCGAATCAATACATCGTCCTCCAGCAGACTTGTCTCCATGGGTCAATTGTATGCCTCGGGCACCTTATGGCCGTTCTGCTGTGAGTCAAAGATTTTCGAATCGGACGAAAAACTGATAGTGAATTGTAACATTCAGGGCCACCTAATGACGATGGATCACTCAAATTGCGTCCCGACTCAATACATCGTCCTCCAGCCGTCTTGTCTCCATGGGTCTATTGCTGCCTCGGGCACCTTATGGCCGTTCTGCTGGGAGTCAAAGATTTTCGAATCGGACGAAAAACTGATAGTGAATTGTAACATTCAGGGCCACCTAATGACGATGGATCACTCAAATAGTGTCCCGATTCAATACATCGTCCTCCAGCCGACTTGTCTCCATGGGGCTATTGCTGCCTCGGGCACCTTATGGCCGTTCTGCTGTGAGTCAAAGATTTTCGAATCGGACGAAAAACTGATAGTGAATTGCAACGTTCAGGGCCACCCAATGACGATGGATCACTCAAATTGCGTCCCGATGCAATACATCGTCCTCCAGCAGACTTGTCTCCATGGGTCTATTGCTGCCTCGGGCACCTTATGGCTGTTCGGCTGTGAGTGAAAGATTTTCGAATCGGACGAAAAACTGATAGTGAATTGTAACGTTCAGGGCCTCCTAATGACGATGGAACACTCAAATTGCGTCCCGATTCTATACATCGTCCTCCAGCAGACTTGTCTCCATGGGTCTATTGCTGCCTCGGGCACCTTATGGCCGTTCTGCTGTGAGTCAAAGATTTTCGAATCTGCTGAAAAACTGATAGTGAATTGTAACATTCTGGGCCACCTAATGACGATGGATCACTCAAATTGCGTCCCGATTCAATACATCGTCCTCCAGCCGACTTGTCTCCATGGGTCTATTGCTGCCTCGGGCACCTTATGGCCGTTCTGCTGTGAGTCAAAAATTTTCGAATCGGACGAAAAACTGATAGTGAATTGTAACGTTCAGGCCCTCCTAATGACGATGGAACACTCAAATTGCGTCTCGATTCAATACATCGTCCTCCAGCAGACTTGTCTTCATGGGTCTATTGCTGCCTCGGGCACCTTATGGCCGTTCTGCTGTAGGTCAAAGATTTTCGAATCGGACGAAAAACTGATAGTGAATTGTAACGTTCAGGGCCACCTAATGACGATGGATCACTCAAATTGCGTACCGATTCAATACATCGTCCTCCAGCAGACTTGTCTCCATGGGTCTATTGCTGCCTCCGGCACCTTATGGTCGTTCTCCCGTGAGTCTGGATTATCGAATGGGACGAAAAACTTATAGTTAATTGAAACATTCAGGGCTTCCTAATGACGATGGAACACTCAAATTGCGTCCCGATTCAATACATCGTCCTCCAGCAGACTTGTCTCCATGGGTCAATTGATGCCTCGGTCACCTTATGGCCGTTCTGCTGTGAGTCAAAGATTTTCGAATCGGACGAAAAACTGATAGTGAATTGTAACATTCAGGGCCACCTAATGACGATGGAACACACAAATTGCTTCCCGATTCAATACATCGTCCTCCAGCCGACTTGACTCCATGGGTCTATTGCTGCCTCGGGCATCTTATGGCCGTTCTGCTGTGAGTCTAGTTTATCGAATGGGACGAAAAACTGATAGTGAATTGTAACGTTCAGGGCCACCTAATGACGATCGATCACTCAAATTGCGTCCCGATTCAATACATCGTCCTGCAGCAGACTTGTCTCCATGGGTCTATTGCTGCCTGGGGCACCTTATGGCCGTTCTGCTGTGAGTCAAAGATTTTCGAATCGGACGAAAAACTGATAGTGAATTGTAACATTCAGGGAGACCTAATGACGATGGACCACACAAATTGCGTCCCGATTCAATACATCGTCCTCCAGCCGACTTGTCTCCATGGGTCTATTGCTGCCTCGGGCACCTTATGGCCGTTCTGCTGTGAGTCAAAGATTTTCGAAATTGCTGAAAAACTGATAGTGAATTGTAACATTCTTTGCCACCTAATGACGATGGATCACTCAAATTGCGTCCCGATTCAATACATCGTCCTCCAGCCGACTTGTCTCCATGGGTCTATTGCTGCCTCGGGCACCTTATGGCCGTTCTGCTGTGAGTCAAAGATTTTCGAATCGGACGAAAAACTGATAGTGAATTGTAACGTTCAGGCCCTCCTAATGACGATGGAACACTCAAATTGCGTCTCGATTCAATACATCGTCCTCCAGCAGACTTGTCTTCATGGGTCTATTGCTGCCTCGGGCACCTTATGGCCGTTCTGCTGTGAGACAAAGATTTTCGAATCTGACGAAAAACTGATAGTGAATTGTAAGATTCAGGGCACCTAATGACGATGGATCACTCAAATTGCGTCCCGATTCAATACATCGTCCTCCAGCCGACTTGTCTCCATGGGTCTATTGCTGCCTCGTGTACCTTATGGCCGTTCTGCTGTAGGTCAAAGATTTTCGAATCGGACGAAAAACTGATAGTGAATTGTAACGTACAGGGCCATCTAATGACGATGGATCACTCTAATTGCGTACCGATTCAATACATCGTCCTCCAGCAGACTTGTCTCCATGGGTCTATTGCTGCCTCGGGCACCTTATGGTCGTTCTCCCGTGAGTCTAGATTATCGAATGGGACGAAAAACTGATAGTTAATTGAAACATTCAGGGCCACCTAATGACGATGGAACACTCAAATTGCATCCCGATTCAATACATCGTCCTCCAGCAGACTTGTCTCCATGGGTCAATTGATGCCTCGGGCACCTTATGGCCGTTCTGCTGTGAGTCAAAGATTTTCGAATCGGACGATAAACTGATAGTGAATTGTAACTTTCAGGCCCACCTAATGACGATGGAACACAAATTGCGTCCCGATTCAAAACACCGTCCTCCAGCCGACTTGTCTCCATGGGTCTATTGCTGCCTCGGGCATCTTATGGCCGTTCTGCTGTGACTAAAAGATTATCGAATCGGACGAAAAACTGATAGTGAATTGCAACGTTCAGGGCCTCCTAATGACGATAGAACACTCAAATTGCGCCCCGATTCAATACATCGTCCTCCAGCAGACTTGTCTCCATGATTCTATTGCTGCCTCGGGCACCTTATGGCCGTTCTGCTGTGAGTCAAAGATTTTCGAATCTGACGGAAAACTGATAGTGAATTGTAACATTCTGGGCCACCTAATGACGATGGATCACTCAAATTGCGTCCCGATTCAATACATCGTCCTCCAGCCGACTTGAATTGTAACATTCAGGGCCACCTCTTGACGACGGATCACTCAAATTGCGTCCCGATTCAATACATCGTCTTCCAGCAGACTTGTCTCCATGGGTCTATTGCTGCCTCGGGCACCCAATGGCTGTTCTGCTGTGAGTCAAAGATTTTCGAATCGGACGAAAAACTGATAGTGAATTATAACGTACAAGCCCTCTTAACGCGATGGAACACTCAAATTGCGTCTCGATTCAATACATCGTCCTCCAGCAGACTTGTCTTCATGGGTCTATTGCTGCCTCGGGCACCTTATGGCCGTTCTGCTGTGAGTCAAAGATTTTCGAATCTGACGAAAAACTGATAGTGAATTGTAACATTCAGGGCCACCTAATGACGATGGATCACTCAAATTGCGTCCCGTTTCAATACATCGTCCTCCAGCCGACTTGTCTCCATGGGTCTATTGCTGCCTCGGGCACCTTATGGCCGTTCTGCTGTGAGTCAAAGATTTTCGAATCGGACGAAAAACTGATAGTGAATTGTAACGTTCAGGGCCTTCTAATGACGATGGAACACTCAAATTGCGTACCGATTCAATACATCGTCCACCAGCAGACTTGTCTCCATGGGTCTATTGCTGCCTCGGGCACCTTATGGCCGTTCTGCTGTGAGTCAAAGATTTTCGAATTTGCTGAAAAACTGATAGTTAATTGTAACATTCTGTGCCACCTAATGACGATGGATCACTCAAATTGCGTCCCGATTCAATACATCGTCCTCCAGCCGACTTGTCTCCATGGGTCTATTGCTGACTCGGGCACCTTATGGCCGTTCTGCTGTGAGTCAAAGATTTTCGAATCGGACGAAAAACTGATAGTGAATTGTAACGTTCAGGCCCTCCTAATGACGATGGAACACTCAAATTGCGTCTCGATTCAATACATCGTCCTCCAGCAGACTTGTCTTCATGTGTCTATTGCTGCCTCGGGCACCTTATGGCCGTTCTGCTGTGAGACAAAGATTTTCGAATCTGACGAAAAACTGATAGTGAATTGTAAGATTCAGGGCACCTAATGCCGATGGATCACTCAAATTGCGTCCCGATTCAATACATCGTCCTCCAGCCGACTTGTCTCCATAGGTCTATTGCTGCCTCGGGCACCTTATGGCCGTTCTGCTGTGACTAAAAGATTTTCGAATCGGACGAAAAACTGATAGTGAATTGTAACGTTCAGGGCCTCCTAATGACGATGGAACACTCAAATTGCGTCCCGATTCAATACATCGTCCTCCAGCCGACTTGTCTCCATGGGTCTATTGCTGCCTCGGGTACCTTATGGCCGTTCTGCTGTAGGTCAAAGATTTTCGAATCGGACGAAAAACTGATAGTGAATTGTAACGTACAGGGCCATCTAATGACGATGGATCACTCAAATTGCGTACCGATTCAATACATCGTCCTCCAGCAGACTTGTCTCCATGGGTCTATTGCTGCCTCGGGCACCTTATGGTCGTTCTCCCGTGAGTCTAGATTATCGAATGGGACGAAAAACTGATAGTTAATTGAAACATTCAGGGCCACCTAATGACGATGGAACACTCAAATTGCATCCCGATTCAATACATCGTCCTCCAGCAGACTTGTCTCCATGGGTCAATTGATGCCTCGGGCACCTTATGGCCGTTCTGCTGTGAGTCAAAGATTTTCGAATCGGACGATAAACTGATAGTGAATTGTAACTTTCAGGCCCACCTAATGACGATGGAACACACAAATTGCGTCCCGATTCAAAACACCGTCCTCCAGCCGACTTGACTCCATGGGTCTATTGCTGCCTCGGGCATCTTATGGCCGTTCTGCTGTGAGTCTAGTTTATCGAATGGGACGAAAAACTGATAGTGAATTGTAACGTTCAGGGCCACCTAATGACGTTGGATCACTCAAATTGCGTCCCGATTCAATACATCGTCCTCCAGCAGACTTGTCTCCATGGGTCTATTGCTGCCTCGGGCACCTTATGGTCGTTCTGCCGTGAGTCTAGATTATCGAATGGGACGAAAAACTGATAGTTAATTGTAACATTCCGGGCTTCCTAATGACGATGGAACACTCAAATTGCGTCCCGATTCAATACATCGTCCTCCAGCAGACTTGTCTCCATGGGTCAATTGCTGCCTCTGGCACCTTATGGCCGTTCTGCTCTGAGTCAAAGATTTTCGAATCGGACGAAAAACTAATAGTGAATTGTAACATTCAGGGCCACCTAATTCCGATGGATCACTCAAATTGTGTCCCGATTCAATACATCGTCCTCCAGCCGACTTGTCTCGATGGGGCTATTGCTGCCTCGGGCACCTTATGGCCGTTCTGCTGTGAGTCAAAGATTTTCGAATCGGACGAAAAACTGATAGTGAATTGCAACGTTCAGGGCCACCTAATGACGATGGATCACTCAAATTGCGTCCCGTTTCAATACATCGTCCTCCAGCAGACTTGTCTCCATGGGTCTATTGCTGCCTCGGGCACCTTATGGCCGTTCTGCTGTGACTAAAAGATTATCGAATCGGACGAAAAACTGATAGTGAATTGCAACGTTCAGGGCCTCCTAATGACGATAGAACACTCAAATTGCGCCCCGATTCAATACATCGTCCTCCAGCAGACTTGTCTCCATGATTCTATTGCTGCCTCGGGCACCTTATGGCCGTTCTGCTGTGAGTCAAAGATTTTCGAATCTGACGGAAAACTGATAGTGAATTGTAACATTCTGGGCCACCTAATGACGATGGATCACTCAAATTGCGTCCCGATTCAATACATCGTCCTCCAGCCGACTTGAATTGTAACATTCAGGGCCACCTCTTGACGACGGATCACTCAAATTGCGTCCCGATTCAATACATCGTCTTCCAGCAGACTTGTCTCCATGGGTCTATTGCTGCCTCGGGCACCCAATGGCCGTTCTGCTGTGAGTCAAAGATTTTCGAATCGGACGAAAAACTGATAGTGAATTATAACGTATAGGCCCTCTTAATGACGATGGAACACTCAAATTGCGTCTCGATTCAATACATCGTCCTCCAGCCGACTTGTCTCCATGGGTCTATTGCTGCCTCGGGCACCTTATGGCCGTTCCGCTGTGAGTCAAAGATTTTCGAATCGGACGAAAAACTGATAGTGAATTGTAACGTTCAGGGCCTTCTAATGACGATGGAACACTCAAATTGCGTACCGATTCAATACATCGTCCTCCAGCAGACTTGTCTCCATGGGTCTATTGCTGCCTCGGGCACCTTATGGTCGTTCTCCCGTGAGTCTAGATTATCGAATGGGACGAAAAACTGATAGTGAATTGTAACATTAAAGGCCTCCTAATGACGATGGAACAATCAAATTGCGTCCCGATTCAATACCTCGTCCTCCAGCACACTTGTCTCCATGGGTCTATTGCTGCCTCGGGCACCTTATGGCCGTTCTGCTGTGAGTTAAAGATTTTCGAATCTGTCGAAAAACTGATAGTGAATTGTAACATTCAGGGCCACCTAATGACGATGGATCACTCAAATTGCGTCCCGATTCAATACATCGTCCTCCAGCAGACTTGTCTCCATGGGTCTATTGCTGCCTCGGGCACCTTATGGCCGTTCTGCTGTGAGTCAAAGATTTTTGAATCGTACGAAAAACTGATAGTGAATTGTAACGTTCAGGGCCACCTAATGACGATGGATCACTCAAATTGCGTCCCGATTCAATACATCGTCCTCCAGCAGACTTGTCTCCATGGGTCTATTGCTGCCTCGGGCACCTTATGGCCGTTCTGCTGTGACTCTAAGATTTTAAAATCGGACGAAAAACTGATAGTGAATTGTAACTTTCAGGGCCACCTAATGACGATGGATCACTCAAATTGCGTCCCGATTCAATACAGCGTCCTCCAGCCGACTTGTCTCCATAGGTCTATTGCTGCCTCGGGCACCTTATGGCCGTTCTGCTGTGAGTCTAGATTGTCGAATGGGACGAAAAACTGATAGTGAATTGTGACGTTCAGGGCCACCTAATGACGATGGATCACTCAAATTGCGTCCCGATTCTATACATCGTCCTCAAGCAGACTTGTCTCCATGGGTCTATTACTGCCTCGGGCACCTTATGGCCGTTCTGCTGTGACTCAAAGATTTTCGAATCGGACGAAAAACTCATAGTGAATTGTAACGTTCAGGGGCTCCTAATGACGATGGAACACTCAAATTGCGTCCCGATTCAATACATCGTCCTCCAGCAGACTTGTCTCCATGGGTCTATTGCTGCCTCGGGCACCTTATGGCCGTTCTGCTCTGAGTCTAGATTATCGAATGGGATGAAAAACCGATAGTCAATTGTAACATTCAGGGCCTCCTAATGACGATGGAACACTCAAATTGCGTCCCGATTCAATACATCGTCCTGCAGCAGACTTGTCTCCATGGGTCTATTGCTGCCTCGGGCACCTTATGGCCGTTCTGCTGTGAGTCAAAGATTTTCGAATCTGACGAAAAACTGATAGTGAATTGTGACATTCTGGGCCACCTAATGACGATGGTTCCCTCAAATTGCGTCCCGATTTAATACATCGTCCTCCAGCCGACTTGTCTCCATGGGTCTATTGCTGCCTCGGGCACCTTATGGCCGTTCTGCTGTGAGTCAAAGATTTTCGAATCGGACGAAAAACTGATAGTGAATTGTAACGTTCAGGGCCTTCTAATGACGATGGAACACTCAAATTCCGTCCCGATTCAATGCATCGTCCTCCAGCAGACTGGTCTTCATGGGTCTATTGCTGCCTCGGGCACCTTATGGCCGTTCTGCTGTGGGTCAAAGATTTTCGAATCTGACGAAAAACTGATAGTGAATTGTAACATTCAGGGCCACCTAATGACGATGGATCACTCAAATTGCGTCCCGATTAAATACATCGTCCTCCAGCCGACTTGTCTCCATGGGTTATTGCTGCCTCGGGCACCTTATGGCCGTTCTGCTGTGACTCAAAGATTTTCGAATCGGACGAAAAACTGATAGTGAATTGTAACGTTCAGGGCCTCCTAATGACGATGGAACACTCAAATTGCGTCCCGATTCAATACATCGTACTCCAGCAGACTTGTCTCCATGGGTCTATTGCTGCCTCGGGCACCTTATGGCCGTTCTGCTGTGAGTCTAGATTATCGAATGGGACGAAAAACTAATAGTGAATTGTAACGTTCAGGGCCACCTAATGACGATGGATCACTAATATTGCGTCCCGATTCAATACATCGTCCTCCAGCAGACTTGCCTCCATGGGTTTATTGCTGCCTCGGGCACCTTATGGCCGTTCTGCTGTGGGTCAAAGATTTTCGAATCGGACGAATAATTGATAGTTAATTGTAACATTCAGGGCCTCCTAATGACGATGGAACACTCAAATTGCGTCCCGATTCAATACATCGACCTGCAGCAGACTTGTCTCCATGGGTCTATTGCTGCCTCGGGCACCTTATGGCCGTTCTGCTGTGAGTCAAAGATTTTCGAATCTGACGAAAAACTGATAGTGAATTGTAACATTCTGGGCCACCTAATGACGATGGATCACTCAAATTGCGTCCCGATTCAATACATCGTCGTCCAGCAGACTTGTCTCAATTGGTCTATTGCTGCCTCGGGCACCTTATGGCCATTCTGCTGTGAGTCAAAGATTTTCGAATCGGACGAAAAACTGATAGTGAATTGTAACGTTCAGGGCCACCTAATGACGATGGATCACTCAAATTGCGTCCCGATTCAATACATCGTCCTCCAGCCGACTTGTCTCCATGGGTTATTGCTGCCTCGGGCACCTTATCGCCGTTCTGCTGTGACTCAAAGATTTTGGAATCGGACGAAAAACTGATAGTGAATTGTAACGTTCAGGGCCTCCTAATGACGATGGAACACTCAAATTGCGTCCCGATTCAATACATCGTCCTCCAGCAGACTTGTCACCATGGGTCTATTGCTGCCTCGGGCACCTTATGGCCATTCTGCTGTGAGTCTGGATTATCGAATGGGACGAAAAACTGATAGTGAATTGTAACGTTCAGGGCCACCTAATGACGATGGATCACTCAAATTGCCTCCCGATTCAATACATCGTCCTCCAGCCGAATTGCCTCCATGGGTCTATTCCTGCATCGGGCACCTTATGGCCGTTCTGCTGTGAGTCAAAGATTTTCAAATCGGACGAAAAACTGATAGTGAATTGTAACGTTCAGGGCCTCCTAATGACGATGGAACACTCAAATTGCGTCCCGATTCAATACATCGTCCTCCAGCAGACTTGTCTCCATGGGTAAATTGCTGCCTCGGGACCTTGTGGCCGTTCTGCTGTGAGTCAAAAATTTTCGAATCGGACGAAAAACTGATAGTGAATTGTAATATTCAGGGCCACCTAATGACGATGAACCACAGAAATTGCGTCCCAATTCAATACATCGTCCTCCAGCCGACTTGACTCCATGGGTCTATTGCTGCCTCGAGCACCTTATGGCCGTTCTGCTGTGAGTCTAGATTATCGAATGGGACGAAAAACTGATAGTTAATTGTAACATTCAGGGCCTCCTAATGACGATGGAACACTCAAATTGCGTCCCGATTCAATACATCGTCCTCCAGCAGACTTGTCTCCATGGGTCTATTGCTGCCTCGGGCACCTTATGGCCGTTCTGCTGTGGGTCAAAGATTTTCGAATCTGACGAAAAACTGATAGTGAATTGTAACATTCAGGGCCACCTAATGACGATGGATCACTCAAATTGCGTCCCGATTCAATACATCGTCCTCCAGCCAACTTGTCTCCATGGGTTATTGCTGCCTCGGGCACCTTATGGCCGTTCTGCTGTGAGTTAAAGATTTTCGAATCGGACGAAAAACTGATAGTGAATTGTAACATTCCGGGCCACCTAATGACGATGGATCACTCAAATTGCGTCCGGATTCAATACATCGTCAACCAGCCGACTTGTCTCCATGGGTCTATTGCAGCTTCGGGCTCCTTATGGCCGTTCTGCTGTGAGTCAAAGATTTTCGAATCGGACGAAAAACTGATAGTGAATTGTAACGTTCAGGGCCACCTAATGACGATGGATCACTCAAATTGCGTCCCGATTCAATACATCGTCCTCCAGCAGACTTGTCTGCATTGGTCTATTGTTGCCTCGGGCACCTTATGGCCATTCTGCTGTTAATCAAAGATTGTCGAATCGGACGAAAAACTGATAGTGAATTGTAACGTTCAGGGCCTCCTAATGACGATGGAACACTCAAATTGCGTCCCGGTTCAATACCTCGACCTCCAGCAGACTTGTCTCCATGGGTCTGTTGCTGCCTCGGGCACCTTATGGCCGTTCTGCTGTGAGTCAAAGATTTTCGAATCGGACGAAAAACTGATAGTGAATTGTAACGTTCAGGGCCACCTAATGACGATAGATCACTCAAATTGCGTCCCGATTCATTACATCGTCCTCCAGCAGACTTGTCTCCATGGGTTATTGCTGCCTCGGGCACCTTATGGCCGTTCTGCTGTGAGTCAAAGATTTTCGAATCGGACGAAAAACTGATAGTGAATTGTAACGTTCAGGGCCTCCTAATGACGATGGAACACTCAAATTGCGTCCCGATTCAATACATCGTCCTCCAGCAGACTTGTCTCCATGGGTCTATTGCTGCCTCGGGCACCTTGTGGCCGTTCTGCAGTGAGTCAAAGATTTTCGAATCGGACGAAAAACTGATAGTGAATTGTAACATTTTGGGCCACCTAATGACAATGAACCACACAAATTGCGTCCCAATTCAATACATCGTCCTCCAGCCGACTTGACTCCATGGGTCTATTGCTGCCTTGAGCACCTTATGGCCGTTCTGCTGTGAGTCTAGAATATCGAATGAGACGAAAGACTGATAGTGAATTGTAACGTTCAGGGAAACCTAATGACGATGGATCACTCAAATTGCGTCCCGATTCAATACCTCGTCCTCCAGCAGACTTGTCTCCATGGGTCTATTGCTGCCTCGGGCACCTTATGGTCGTTCTCCCGTGAGTCTAGGTTATCGAATGGGACGAAAAACTGATAGTTAATTGTAACATTCAGGGCCTCCTAATGACGATGGAACACTGAAATTGCGTCCCGTTTCAATACATCGTCCTCCAGCAGACTTGTCTCCATGGGTAAAATGCTGCCTCGGGACCTTGTGGCCGTTCTGCTGTGAATCAAAGATTTTCGAATCGGACGAAAAACTGATAGTGAATTGTAATATTCAGGGCCACCTAATGACGATGAACCACACAAATTGCGTCCCAATTCAATACATCGTCCTCCAGCCGACTTGACTCCATGGGTCTATTGCTGCCTCGAGCATCTTATGGCCGTTATGCTGTGAGTCTAGAGTATCGAATGGGACGAAAAACTGATAGTTAATTGTAACATTCAGGGCCTCCTAATGACGATGGAACACTCAAATTGCGTCCCGATTCAATACATCGTCCTCCAGCAGACTTGTCTCCATGGGTCTATTGCTGCCTCGGGCACCTTATGGCCGTTCCGCGATGAGACTAGATTATCGAATGAGACGAAAAACTGATAGTGAATTGTAACGTTCAGGGCCACCTAATGACGATGGATCACTCAAATTGCGTCCCGATTCAATACATCGTCCTCCAGCCGACTTGTCTTCATGGGTCTATTGCTGCCTCGGGCACCTTATGGCCGTTCTGCTGCGAGTCAAAGATTTTCGAATCTGACGAAAAACTGATAGTGAATTGTAGCTTTCAGGGCCACCTAATGACGATGTATCACGCAAAATGCGTCCCGATTCAATACATCGTCCTCCAGCCGACTTGTCTCCATGGGTCTATTGCTCCCTCGGGCACCTTATGGCCGTTATGCTGTGAGTCAAAGATTTTCGAATCGGACGAAAAACTGATATTGAATTGTAACATTCAGGGCCTCCTAATGACGATGGAACACTCAAATTGCGTCCCGATTCAATACATGGACCTGCAGAAGACTTGTCTCCATGGGTCTATTGCTGCCTCGGGCACCATATGGCCGTTCTGCTGTGAGTCAAAGATTTTCGAATCTGACGAAAAACTGATAGTGAATTGTAACATTCTGGGCCACCTAATGACGATGGATCACTCAAATTGCGTCCCGATACAATACATCGTCCTCCAGGAGACTTGTCTCCATGGGTCTATTGCTGCCTCGGGCACCTTATGGACGTTCTGCTGTGAGTCAAAGATTTTCGAATGGGACGAAAAACTGATAGTGAATTGTAACGTTCAGGGCCTCCTAATGGCGATGGAACACTCAAATTGCGTCCCGATTCAATACATCGTCCTCCAGCAGACTTGTCTTCATGGGTCTATTGCTGCCTCGGGCTTCTTATGGCCGTTCTGCTGTGGGTCAAAGATTTTCGAATCTGACGAAAAACTGATAGTGAATTGTAACATTCAGGGCAACCTAATGACGATGGATCACTCAAATTGCGTTCCGATTCAATACATCGTCCTCCAGCCGACTTGTCTCCATGGGTTATTGCTGCCTCGGGCACTTTATGGCCGTTCTGCTGTGACTCAAAGATTTTCGAATCGGACGAAAAACTGATAGTGAATTGTAACGTTTAGGGCCTCCTAATGACGATGGAACACTCAAATTGCGTCCCGATTCAATACATCGTCCTCCAGCAGACTTGTCTCCATGGGGCTATTGCTGTCTCGGGCACATTATGGCCGTTCTGCTGTGAGTCTAGATTATCGAATGGGACGAAAAACTGATAGTGAATTGTAACGTTCAGGGCCACCTAATGACGATGGATCACTCAAATTGCGTCCCGATTCAATACATCGTCCTCCAGCAGACTTGTCTCCATGGGTCTATTGCTGCCTCGGGCACCTTATGGCCGTTCTGCTGTGAGTTAAAGATTTTCGAATCGGACGAAAAACTGATAGTGAATTGTAACATTCAGGGCCACCTAATGACGATGGATCACTCAAATTGCGTCCGGATTCAATACATCGTCAACCAGCCGACTTGTCTCCATGGGTCTATTGCTGCTTCGGGCACCTTATGGCCGTTCTGCTGTGAGTCAAAGATTTTCGAATCGGACGAAAAACTGATAGTGAATTGTAACGTTCAGGGCCACCCAATGACGATGGATCACTCAAATTGCGTCCCGATTCAATACATCGTCGTCCAGCAGACTTGTCTCCATGGGTCTGTTGCTGCCTCGGGCACCTTATGGCCGTTCTGCTGTAAGTCAAAGATTTTCGAATCGGACGAAAAACTGATAGTGAATTGTAACGTTCAGGGCCTCCTAATGACGATGGAACACTCAAATTGCGTCCCGATTCAATACATCGTCCTCCAGCAGACTTGTCTCCATGGGTCTATTGCTGCCTCGGGCACCTTGTGGCCGTTCTGCTGTGAGTCAAAGATTTTCGAATCGGACGAAAAACTGATAGTGAATTGTAACATTTTGGGCCACCTAATGACGATGAACCACACATATTGCGTTCCAATTCAATACATCGTCCTCCAGCCGACTTGACTCCATGGGTCTATTGCTGCCTCGAGCACCTTATGGCCGTTGTGCTGTGATTCTAGATTATCGAATGAGACGAATAACTGATAGTGAATTGTAACATTCAGGGCCTCCTAATGACGATGGAACACTAAAATTGCGTCCCGATTCAATACATCGTCCTCCAGCAGACTTGTCTCCATGGGTCTATTGCTGCCTCGGGCACCTTATGGCCGTTCTGCTGTGAGTCAAAGATTTTCGAATCGGACGAAAAGCTGATAGTGAATTGTAACATTCAGGGCCACCTAATGACGATGAACCACACAAATTGCGTCCCGATTCAATACATCGTCCTCCAGCCGACTTGACTCCAAGGGTCTATTGCTGCCTCGGGCACCTTATGGCCGTTCCGCTGTGAGTATAGATTATCGAATGGGACGAAAAACTGATAGTGAATTGTAACGTTCAGGGCCACCTAATGACGATGGATCACTCAAATTGCGTGCCGATTCAATACATCGTCCTCCAGCAGACTTGGCTTCATGGGTCTATTGCTGCCTCGGGCACCTTATGGCCGTTCTGCTGTGAGTCTAGATTATCGAATGGGACGAAAAACTGATAGCTAATTGTAACATTCAGGGCCTCCTAATGACGATGGACCACACAAATTGCGTCCCGATTCAATACATCGTCCTCCAGCCGACTTGACTCCATGGGTCTATTGCTGCCTCGGGCACCTTATGGTCGTTCTCCCGTGAGTCTAGATTATCGAATGGGACGAAAAACTGATAGTTAATTGTAACATCAGGGCCTCCTAATGACGATGGAACACTCAAATTGCGTCCCGATTCAATACATCGTCCTCCAGCAGACTTGTCTCCATGGGTCTATTGCTGCCTCAGGCACATTATGGCCGTTCTGCTGTGAGTCAAAGATTTTCGAATCGGACGAAAAACTGATAGTGAATTGTAACGTTCGGGGCCTCCTAATGCCGATGGAACACTCAAATTGCGTCCCGATTGAATACCTCGTCCTCCAGCAGACTTGTGTCCATGGGTCTATTGCTGCCTCGGGCACCTTATGGTCGTTCTCCCGTGAGTCTAGATTATCGAATGGGACGAAAAACTGATAGTTAATTGTAACATTCAGGGCATCCTAATGACGATGGCACACTCAAATTGCGTCCCGATTCAATACATCGTCCTCCAGCAGACTTGTCTCCATGGGACTATTGCTGCCTCGGGCACCTTATGGCCGTAATGCTGTGAGTCAAAGATTTTCGAATCGGACGAAAAACTGATAGTGAATTGTACCATTCAGGGCCACCTAATGACGATGGACCACACAAATTGCGTCCCGATTCAATACATCGTCCTCCAGCCGACTTGTCTCCATGGGTCTATTGCTTCCTCGGGCACCTTATGGTCGTTCTCCCGTGAGACTAGATTATCGAATGGGACGAAAAACTGATAGTTAATTGTAACATTCAGGGCCACCTAATGACGATGAACCACACAAATTGCGTCCCAATTCAATACATCGTCCTCCAGCCGACTTGACTCCATGGGTCTATTGCTGCCTCGAGCACCTTATGGCCGTTCTCCTGTGAGTCTAGATTATCGAATGGGACGATAAACTGATAGTGAATTGTAACGTTCAGGGCCACCTAATGACGATGGATCACTCAAATTGCGTCCCGATTCAATACATCGTCCTCCAGCCGACTTGTCTCCATGGGTCTATTGCTGCCTCGGGCACCTTATGGTCGTTCTCCCGTGAGACTAGATTATCGAATGGGACGAAAAACTGATAGTTAATTGTAACATTCAGGGCCTCCTAATGACGATGGAACACTCAAATTGCGTCCCGATTCAATACGTCCTCCAGCAGACATGTCTCCATGGGTCTATTGCTGCCTTGGGCACCTTATGGCCGTTCTGCTGTGAGTTAAAGATTTTCGAATCGGACGGAAAACTGATAGTGAATTGTAACATTTAGGGCCACCTAATGATTATGGATCACTCAAATTGCGTCCGGATTCAATACATCGTCCTCTAGCCGACTTGTCTCCATGGGTCTATTGCTGCCGCGGGCACCTTATGGCCGTTCTGCTGTGAGTCAAAGATTTTCGAATCGGACGAAAAACTGATAGTGAATTGTAACGTTCAGGGCCTCCTAATGACGATGGAACACTCAAATTGCGTCCCGATTCAATACCTCGTCCTCCAGCAGACTTGTCTCCATGGGTCTATTGCTGCCTCGGGCACCTTATGCTCGTTCTCCCGTGAGTCTAGATTATCGAATGGCACGAAAAACTGATAGTTAATTGTAACATTCAGGGCCTCCTAATGACGATGGAATACTCAAATTGCGTCCCGATTCAATACATCGTCCTGCAGCAGACTTGTCTCCATGGGTCTATTGCTGCCTCGGGCACCTTATGGCCGTTCTGCTGTGAGTCAAAGATTTTCGAATCTGACTAAAAACTGATAGTGAATTGTAACTTTCAGGGCCACCTAATGACGATGGATCACGCAAAATGCGTCCCGATTCAATACATCGTCCTCCAGCCGACTTGTCTCCATGGGTCTATTGCTCCCTCGTGCACCTTATGGCCGTTCTGCTGTTAGTCAAAGATTGTCGAATCGGACGAAAAACTGATAGTGAATTGTAACGTTCAGGGCCTCCTAATGACGATGGAACACTCAAATTGCGTCCCGGTTCAATACCTCGTCCTCCAGCAGACTTGTCTCCATGGGTCTGTTGCTGCCTCGGGCACCTTATGGCCGTTCTGCTGTGAGTCAAAGATTTTTGAATCGGACGAAAAACTGATAGTGAATTGTAACTTTCAGGGCCACCTAATGACGATCGATCACTCAAATTGCGTCCCGATTCAATACATCGTCCTCCAGCAGACTTGTCTCCATGGGTTATTGCTGCCTCGGGCACCTTATGGCCGTTCCGCTGTGACTCAAAGATTTTCGAATCGGTCGAAAAACTGATAGTGAATTGTTACGTTCAGGGCCTCCTAATGACGATGGAACACTCAAATTGCGTCCCGATTCAATACATCGTCCTCCAGCAGACTTGTCTCCATGGGTCTATTGCTGCCTCGGGCACCTTGTGGCCGTTCTGCTGTGAGTCAAAGATTTTCGAATCGGACGAAAAACTGATAGTGAATTGTAACGTTCAGGGAAAACTAATGACGATGGATCACTAAAATTGCGTCCCGATTCAATACATCGTCCTCCAGCAGACTTGTCTCCATGGGTTATTGCTGCCTCGGGCACCTTATGGCCGTTCTGCTGTGACTCAAAGATTTTCGAATCGGACGAAAAACTGATAGTGAATCGTTACGTTCAGGGCCTCCTAATGACGATGGAACACTAAAATTGCGTCCCGATTCAACACATCGTCCTCCAGCAGACTTGTCTCCATGGGTCTATTGCTGCCTCGGGCACCTTATGGCCGTTCTGCTGTGAGTCTAGATTATCGAATGGGACGAAAAACTGATAGCTAATTGCAACATTCAGGGCCTCCTAATGACGATGGACCACACAAATTGCGTCCCGATTCAATACATCGTCCTCCTGCCGACTTGACTCCATGGGTCTATTGCTGCCTCGGGCACCTTATGGCCGTTCTGCTGTGAGTCTAGATTATCGAATGGGACGAAAAACTGATAGTTAATTGTAACATCAGGGCCTCCTAATGACGATGGAACACTCAAAATGCGTCCCGATTCAATACATCGTCCTCCAGCAGACTTGTCTCCATGGGTCTATTGCTGCCTCGGGCACCTTATGGTCGTTCTCCCGTGAGTCTAGATTATCGAATGGGACGAAAAACTGATAGTTAATTGTAACATTCAGGGCCTCCTAATGACGATGGCACACTCAAATTGCGTCCCGATTCAATACATCGTCCTCCAGCAGACTTGTCTCCATGGGTCTATTGATGCCTCGGGCACCTTATGGCCGCTCTGCTGTGAGTCAAAGATTTTCGAATCGGACGAAAAACTGATAGTGAATTGTACCATTCAGGGCCACCTAATGACGATGGATCACTCAAATTGCGTCCCGATTCAATACATCGTCCTCCAGCCGACTTGTCTCCATGGGTCTATTGCTGCATCGGGCACCTTATGGCCGTTCTGCTGTGAGTCAAAGATTTAGGAATCGGACGAAAAACTGATAGTGAATTGTAACGTTCAGGGCCACCTAATGACGATGGATCACTCAAATTGCGTCCCGATTCAATACATCGTCCTCCAGCAGACTTGTCTACATGGGTTTATTGCTGCCTCGGGCACCTTATGGCCGTTCTGCTGTGAGTCAAAGATTTTCGAATCGGAGGAAAAACTGATAGTGAATTGTAACATTCAGGGCCACCTAATGACGATGGACCACACAAATTGCGTCCCGATTCAATACATCGTCCTCCAGCCGACTTGACTCCATGGGTCTATTGCTGCCTCGGCCACCTTATGGCCGTTCTGCTGTGAGTCTAGATTATCGAATGGGACGAAAAACTGATAGTTAATTCTAACATTCAGGGCCACCTAATGACGATGAACCACACAAATTGCGTCCCAATTCAATACATCGTCCTCCAGCCGACTTGACTCCATGGGTCTATTGCTGCCTCGATCACCTTATGGCCGTTCTGCTGTGAGTCTAGATTATCGAATGGGACGAAAAACTGATAGTGAATTGTAACGTTCAGGGCCACCTAATGACGATGGATCACTCAAATTGCGTCCCGATTCAATACATCGTCCTCCAGCAGACTTGTCTCCATGGGTTTATTGCTGCCTCGGGCACCTTATGGCCGTTCTGCTGTGAGTCAAAGATTTTCGAATCGGACGAAAAACTGATAGTGAATTGTAACATTCAGGGCCACCTAATGACGATGGACCACACAAATTGCGTCCCGATTCAATACATCGTCCTTCAGCCGACTTGTCTCCATGGGTCTATTGCTGCCTCGGGCACCTTAAGGTCGTTCTCCCGTGAGACTAGATTATCGAATGGGACGAAAAACTGATAGTTAATTGTAACATTCAGGGCCACCTAATGACGATGAACCACACAAATTGCGTCCCAATTCAATACATCGTCCTCCAGCCGACTTGACTCCATGGTTCTATTGCTGCCTCGAGCACCTTATGGCCGTTCTCCTGTGAGTCTAGATTATCGAATGGCACGAAAAACTGATAGTGAATTGTAACGTTCAGGGCCACCTAATGACGATGGATCACTCAAATTGCGTCCCGATTCAATACATCGTCCTCCAGCCGACTTGTCTCCATGGGTCTATTGCTGCCTCGGGCACCTTATGGTCGTTCTCCCGTGAGACTAGATTATCGAATGGGACGAAAAACTGATAGTTAATTCTAACATTCAGGGCCTCCTAATGACGATGGAACACTCAAATTGCGTCCCGATTCAATACGTCCTCCAGCAGACATGTCTCCATGGGTCTATTGCTGCCTTTGGCACGTTATGGCCGTTCTGCTGTGAGTTAAAGATTTTCGAATCGGACGGAAAACTGATAGTGAATTGTAACATTCAGGGCCACCTAATGATTATGGATCACTCAAATTGCGTCCGGATTCAATACATCGTCCTCTAGCCGACTTGTCTCCATGGGTCTATTGCTGCCTCGGGCACCTTATGGCCGTTCTGCTGTGAGTCAAAGATTTTCGAATCGGACGAAAAACTGATAGTGAATTGTAACATTCAGGGCCTCCTAATGACGATGGAACACTCAAATTGCGTCCCGATTCAATACATCGACCTGCAGCAGACTTGTCTCCATGGGTCTATTGCTGCCTCGGGCACCTTATGGCGTTCTGCTGTGAGTCAAAGATTTTCGAATCTGACGAAAAACTGACAGTGAATTGTAACATTCTGGGCCACCTAATGACGATGGATCACTCAAATTGCGTCCCGATTCAATGCATCGTCCTCCAGCCGACTTGTCTCCATGGGTCTATTGCTGCCTCGAGCACCTTATGGACGTACTGCTGTGAGTCAAAGATTTTCGAATGGGACAAAAAACTGATAGTGAATTGTAACGTTCAGGGCCACCTAATGACGATGGAACACTCAAATTGCGTCCCGATTCAATACATCGTCCTCCAGCAGACTTGTCTTCATGGGTTTATTGCTGCCTCGGGCACCTTATGGCCGTTCTGCTGTGACTCAAATATTTTCGAATCGGACGAAAAACTGATAGTGAATTGTAACGTTCAGGGCCTCCTAATGACGATGGAACACTCAAATTGCGTCCCAATTCAATACATCGTCCTCCAGCCGACTTGACTCCATGGGTCTATTGCTGCCTCGAGCACCTTATGGCCGTTCTCCTGTGAGTCTAGATTATCGAATGGCACGAAAAACTGATAGTGAATTGTAACGTTCAGCGCCACCTAATGACGATGGATCACTCAAATTGCGTCCTGATTCAATACATCGTCCTCCAGCAGCTGCCTCGGGCACCTTATGGCCGTTCTGCTGTGAGTTAAAGATTTTCGAATCGGACGAAAAACTGATAGTGAATTGTAACGTTCAGGGCCACCTAATGACGATGGATCACTCAAATTGCGTCCGGATTCAATACATCGTCAACCAGCCGACTTGTCTCCGAGGGTCTATTGCTGCTTCGGGCACCTTATGGCCGTTCTGCTGTGAGTCAAAGATTTTCGAATCGGAGGAAAAACTGATAGTGAATTGTTACATTCAGGGCCACCTAATGACGATGGACCACACAAATTGCGTCCCGATTCAATACATCGTCCTCCAGCCGACTTGACTCCATGGGTCTATTGCTGCCTCGGCCACCTTATGGCCGTTCTGCTGTGAGTCTAGATTATCGAATGGGACGAAAAACTGATAGTTAATTCTAACATTCAGGGCCACCTAATGACGATGAACCACACAAATTGCGTCCCAATTCAATACATCGTCCTCCAGCCGACTTGACTCCATGGGTCTATTGCTGCCTCGATCACCTTATGGCCGTTCTGCTGTGAGTCTAGATTATCGAATGGGACGAAAAACTGATGGTGAATTGTAACGTTCAGGGCCACCTAATGACGATGGATCACTCAAATTGCGTCCCGATTCAATACATCGTCCTCCAGCAGACTTGTCTCCATGGGTTTATTGCTGCCTCGGGCACCTTATGGCCGTTCTGCTGTGAGTCAAAGATTTTCGAATCGGACGAAAAACTGATAGTGAATTGTAACATTCAGGGCCACCTAATGACGATGGACCACACAAATTGCGTCCCGATTCAATACATCGTCCTTCAGCCGACTTGTCTCCATGGGTCTATTGCTGCCTCGGGCACCTTAAGGTCGTTCTCCCGTGAGACTAGATTATCGAATGGGACGAAAAACTGATAGTTAATTGTAACATTCAGGGCCACCTAATGACGATGAACCACACAAATTGCGTCCCAATTCAATACATCGTCCTCCAGCAGACTTGTCTCCATGGGTCTATTGCTGCCTCGAGCACCTTATGGCCGTTCTGCTGTGAGTCTAGATTATCGAATGGGACGAAAAACTGATAGCTAATTGTAACATTCAGGGCCTCCTAATGACGATGGACCACACAAATTGCGTCCCAATTCAATACATCGTCCTCCAGCCGACTTGACTCCATGGGTCTATTGCTGCCTCGATCACCTTATGGCCGTTCTGCTGTGAGTCTAGATTATCGAATGGGACGAAAAACTGATAGTGAATTGTAACGTTCAGGGCCACCTAATGACGATGGATCACTCAAATTGCGTCCCGATTCAATACGTCCTCCAGCAGAGTTGTCTCCATGGGTCTATTGCTGCCTCGGTCACCTTATGGCCGTTCTGCTGTGAGATAAAGATTTTCGAATCGGACGGAAAACTGATAGTGAATTGTAACATTCAGGGCCACCTAATGATTATGGATCACTCAAATTGCGTCCGGATTCAATACATCGTCCTCCAGCCGACTTGTCTCCATGGGTCTACTGCTGCCTCGGGCACCTTATGGCCGTTCTGCTGTGAGTCAAAGATTTTCGAATCGGACGAAAAACTGATAGTGAATTGTAACGTTCAGGGCAACCTAATGACGATGGATCACTCAAATTGCGTCCCGATTCAATACATCGTCCTCCAGCAGACTTGTCTCCATGGGTCTATTGCTGCCTCGGGCACCTTATGGCTGTTCTGCTGTTAGTCAATGATTTTCGAATCGGACGAAAAACTGATAGTGAATTGTAACGTTCAAGGCCTCCTAATGACGATGGAACACTCAAATTGCGTCCCGATTCAATACCTCGTCCTCCAGCAGACTTGTCTCCATGGGTCTATTGCTGCCTCGGGCACCTTATGCTCGTTCTCCCGTGAGTCTAGATTATCGAATGGCACGAAAAACTGATAGTTAATTGTAAAATTCAGGGCCTCCTAATGACGATGGAACACTCAAATTGCGTCCTGATTCAATACATCGTCATCCAGCAGACTTGTCTTCATGGGTCTATTGCTGCCTCGGGCACCTTATGGCCGTTATGCTGTGAGTCAAAGATTTTCGAATCGGACGAAAAACTGATAGTGAATTGTAACATTCAGGGCCTCCTAATGACGATGGAACACTCAAATTGCGTCCCGATTCAATACATCGACCTGCAGCAGACTTGTCTCCATGGGTCTATTGCTGCCTCGGGCACCTTATGGCCGTTCTGCTGTGAGTCAAAGAATTTCGAATCTGACGAAAAACTGATAGTGAATTGTAACATTCTGGGCCACCTAATGACGATGGATCACTCAAATTGCGTCCCGATTCAATACATCGTCCTCCAGCCGACTTGTCTCCATGGGTCTACTGCTGCCTCGAGCACCTTATGGACGTACTGCTGTGAGTCAAAGATTTGCGAATGGGACAAAAAACTGATAGTGAATTGTAACGTTCAGGGCCACCTAATGACGATGGAACACTCAAATTGCGTCCCGATTCAATACATCGTCCTCCACCAGACTTGTCTTCATGGGTCTATTGCTGCCTCGGGCACATTATGGCCGTTCTGCTGTGGGTCAAAGATTTTCGAATCGGACGAAAAACTGATAGTGAATTGTAACGTTCAGGGCCACCTAATGACGATGGATCACTCAAATTGCGTCCCGATTCAATACATCGTCCTCCAGCAGACTTGTCTCCATGAGTCTATTGCTGCCTCGGGCACATTATGGCCGTTCTGCTGTGTGTCTAGATTATCGAATGGGACGATAAACTGATAGTGAATTGTAACGTTCAGGGCCACCTAATGACGATGGATCACTCAAATTGCGTCCCGATTCAATACATCGTCCTCCAGCAGACTTGTCTCCATTGGTCTATTGCTGCCTCGGGCACCTTATGGCCATTCTGCTGTTAGTCAAAGACTGTCGAATCCGACGAAAAACTGATAATGAATTGTAACGTTCAGGGCGTCCTAATGACGATGGAACACTCAAATTGCGTCCCGATTCAATACATCGTCCTCCAGCCGACTTGTCTCCATGGGTCTACTGCTGTCTCGAGCACCTTATGGACGTACTGCTGTGAGTCAAAGATTTGCGAATGGGACAAAATACTGATAGTGAATTGTAACGTTCAGGGCCACCTAATGACGATGGATCACTCAAATTGCGTCCCGATTCAATACATCGTCGTCCAGCAGACTTGTCTCCATTGGTCTATTGCTGCCTCGGGCACATTATGGCCGTTCTGCTGTGAGTCTAGATTATCGAATGGGACGAAAAACTGATAGCTAATTGCAACATTCAGGGCCTCCTAATGACGATGGACCACACAAATTGCGTCCCGATTCAATACATCGTCCTCCAGCCGACTTGACTCCATGGGTCTATTGCTGCCTCGGGCACCTTATGGCCGTTCTGCTGTGAGTCTAGATTATCGAATGGGACGAAAAACTGATAGTTAATTTTAACATCAGGGCCTCCTAATGACGATGGAACACTCAAAATGCGTCCCGATTCAATACATCGTCCTCCAGCAGACTTGTCTCCATGGGTCTATTGCTGCCTCGGGCACCTTATGGTCGTTCTCCCGTGAGTCTAGATTATCGAATGGGACGAAAAACTGATAGTTAATTGTAACATTCAGGGCCTCCTAATGACGATGGCACACTCAAATTGCGTCCCGATTCAATACATCGTCCTCCAGCAGACTTGTCTCCATGGGTCTATTGCTGCCTCGGGCACCTTATGGTCGTTCTCCCGTGAGACTAGATTATCGAATGGGACGAAAAACTGATTGTTAATTGTAACATTCAGGGCCACCTAATGACGATGAACCACACAAATTGCGTCCCAATTCAATACATCGTCCTCCAGCCGACTTGACTCCATGGGTCTATTGCGGCCTCGAGCACCTTATGGCCGTTCTCCTGTGAGTCTAGATTATCGAATGGCACGAAAAACTGATAGTGAATTGTAACGTTCAGGGCCACCTAATGACGATGGATCACTCAAATTGCGTCCCGATTCAATACATCGTCCTGCAGCCGACTTGTCTCCATGGGTCTATTGCTGCCTCGGGCACCTTATGGTCGTTCTCCCGTGAGACTAGATTATCGAATGGGACGAAAAACTGATAGTTAATTCTAACATTCAGGGCCTCCTAATGACGATGGAACACTCAAATTGCGTCCCGATTCAATACGTCCTCCAGCAGACATGTCTCCATGGGTCTATTGCTGCCTTGGGCACCTTATGGCCGTTCTGCTGTGAGTTAAAGATTTTCGAATCGGACGGAAAACTGATAGTGAATTGTAACATTCAGGGCCACCTAATGATTATGGATCACTCAAATTGCGTCCGGATTCAATACATCGTCCTCTATCCGACTTGTCTCCATGGGTCTATTGCTGCCTCGGGCACCTTATGGCCGTTCTGCTGTGAGTCAAAGATTTTCGAATCGGACGAAAAACTGATAGTGAATTGTAACATTCAGGGCCTCCTAATGACGATGGAACACTCAAATTGCGTCCCGATTCAATACATCGACCTGCAGCAGACTTGTCTCCATGGGTCTATTGCTGCCTCGGGCACCTTATGGCTGTTCTGCTGTTAGTCAATGATTTTCGAATCGGACGAAAAACTGATAGTGAATTGTAACGTTCAAGGCCTCCTAATGACGATGGAACACTCAAATTGCGTCCCGATTCAATACCTCGTCCTCCAGCAGACTTGTCTCCATGGGTCTATTGCTGCCTCGGGCACCTTATGCTCGTTCTCCCGTGAGTCTAGATTATCGAATGGCACGAAAAACTGATAGTTAATTGTAAAATTCAGGGCCTCCTAATGACGATGGAACACTCAAATTGCGTCCTGATTCAATACATCGTCATCCAGCAGACTTGTCTTCATGGGTCTATTGCTGCCTCGGGCACCTTATGGCCGTTATGCTGTGAGTCAAAGATTTTCGAATCGGACGAAAAACTGATAGTGAATTGTAACATTCAGGGCCTCCTAATGACGATGGAACACTCAAATTGCGTCCCGATTCAATACATCGACCTGCAGCAGACTTGTCTCCATGGGTCTATTGCTGCCTCGGGCACCTTATGGCCGTTCTGCTGTGAGTCAAAGAATTTCGAATCTGACGAAAAACTGATAGTGAATTGTAACATTCTGGGCCACCTAATGACGATGGATCACTCAAATTGCGTCCCGATTCAATACATCGTCCTCCAGCCGACTTGTCTCCATGGGTCTACTGCTGCCTCGAGCACCTTATGGACGTACTGCTGTGAGTCAAAGATTTGCGAATGGGACAAAAAACTGATAGTGAATTGTAACGTTCAGGGCCACCTAATGACGATGGAACACTCAAATTGCGTCCCGATTCAATACATCGTCCTCCACCAGACTTGTCTTCATGGGTCTATTGCTGCCTCGGGCACATTATGGCCGTTCTGCTGTGGGTCAAAGATTTTCGAATCGGACGAAAAACTGATAGTGAATTGTAACGTTCAGGGCCACCTAATGACGATGGATCACTCAAATTGCGTCCCGATTCAATACATCGTCCTCCAGCAGACTTGTCTCCATGAGTCTATTGCTGCCTCGGGCACATTATGGCCGTTCTGCTGTGTGTCTAGATTATCGAATGGGACGATAAACTGATAGTGAATTGTAACGTTCAGGGCCACCTAATGACGATGGATCACTCAAATTGCGTCCCGATTCAATACATCGTCCTCCAGCAGACTTGTCTCCATTGGTCTATTGCTGCCTCGGGCACCTTATGGCCATTCTGCTGTTAGTCAAAGACTGTCGAATCCGACGAAAAACTGATAATGAATTGTAACGTTCAGGGCGTCCTAATGACGATGGAACACTCAAATTGCGTCCCGATTCAATACATCGTCCTCCAGCCGACTTGTCTCCATGGGTCTACTGCTGTCTCGAGCACCTTATGGACGTACTGCTGTGAGTCAAAGATTTGCGAATGGGACAAAATACTGATAGTGAATTGTAACGTTCAGGGCCACCTAATGACGATGGATCACTCAAATTGCGTCCCGATTCAATACATCGTCGTCCAGCAGACTTGTCTCCATTGGTCTATTGCTGCCTCGGGCACATTATGGCCGTTCTGCTGTGAGTCTAGATTATCGAATGGGACGAGAAACTGATAGCTAATTGCAACATTCAGGGCCTCCTAATGACGATGGACCACACAAATTGCGTCCCGATTCAATACATCGTCCTCCAGCCGACTTGACTCCATGGGTCTATTGCTGCCTCGGGCACCTTATGGCCGTTCTGCTGTGAGTCTAGATTATCGAATGGGACGAAAAACTGATAGTTAATTTTAACATCAGGGCCTCCTAATGACGATGGAACACTCAAAATGCGTCCCGATTCAATACATCGTCCTCCAGCAGACTTGTCTCCATGGGTCTATTGCTGCCTCGGGCACCTTATGGTCGTTCTCCCGTGAGTCTAGATTATCGAATGGGACGAAAAACTGATAGTTAATTGTAACATTCAGGGCCTCCTAATGACGATGGCACACTCAAATTGCGTCCCGATTCAATACATCGTCCTCCAGCAGACTTGTCTCCATGGGTCTATTGCTGCCTCGGGCACCTTATGGTCGTTCTCCCGTGAGACTAGATTATCGAATGGGACGAAAAACTGATTGTTAATTGTAACATTCAGGGCCACCTAATGACGATGAACCACACAAATTGCGTCCCAATTCAATACATCGTCCTCCAGCCGACTTGACTCCATGGGTCTATTGCTGCCTCGAGCACCTTATGGCCGTTCTCCTGTGAGTCTAGATTATCGAATGGCACGAAAAACTGATAGTGAATTGTAACGTTCAGGGCCACCTAATGACGATGGATCACTCAAATTGCGTCCCGATTCAATACATCGTCCTGCAGCCGACTTGTCTCCATGGGTCTATTGCTGCCTCGGGCACCTTATGGTCGTTCTCCCGTGAGACTAGATTATCGAATGGGACGAAAAACTGATAGTTAATTCTAACATTCAGGGCCTCCTAATGACGATGGAACACTCAAATTGCGTCCCGATTCAATACGTCCTCCAGCAGACATGTCTCCATGGGTCTATTGCTGCCTTGGGCACCTTATGGCCGTTCTGCTGTGAGTTAAAGATTTTCGAATCGGACGGAAAACTGATAGTGAATTGTAACATTCAGGGCCACCTAATGATTATGGATCACTCAAATTGCGTCCGGATTCAATACATCGTCCTCTATCCGACTTGTCTCCATGGGTCTATTGCTGCCTCGGGCACCTTATGGCCGTTCTGCTGTGAGTCAAAGATTTTCGAATCGGACGAAAAACTGATAGTGAATTGTAACATTCAGGGCCTCCTAATGACGATGGAACACTCAAATTGCGTCCCGATTCAATACATCGACCTGCAGCAGACTTGTCTCCATGGGTCTATTGCTGCCTCGGGCACCTTATGGCGTTCTGCTGTGAGTCAAAGATTTTCGAATCTGACGAAAAACTGACAGTGAATTGTAGCATTCTGGGCCACCTAATGACGATGGATCACTCAAATTGCGTCCCGATTCAATGCATCGTCCTCCAGCCGACTTGTCTCCATGGGTCTACTGCTGTCTCAGGCACCTTATGGCCGTTCTGCTGTGAGTCAAAGATTTTCGAATCGGACGAAAAACTGATAGTGAATTGTACTGTTCAGGGCCACCTAATGACGATGGATCACTCAAATTGCGTCCCGATTCAATACATCGTCCTGCAGCAGACTTGTCTCCATTGGTCTATTGCTGCCTCGGGCACCTTATGGCCATTCTGCTGTTAGTCAAAGACTGTCGAATCCGACGAAAAACTGATAATGAATTGTAACGTTCAGGGCGTCCTAATGACGATGGAACACTCAAATTGCGTCCCGATTCAATACATCGTCCTCCAGCCGACTTGTCTCCATGGGTCTACTGCTGTCTCGAGCACCTTATGGACGTACTGCTGTGAGTCAAAGATTTGCGAATGGGACAAAATACTGATAGTGAATTGTAACGTTCAGGGCCACCTAATGACGATGGATCACTCAAATTGCGTCCCGATTCAATACATCGTCGTCCAGCAGACTTGTCTCCATTGGTCTATTGCTGCCTCGGGCACATTATGGCCGTTCTGCTGTGAGTCTAGATTATCGAATGGGACGAAAAACTGATAGCTAATTGCAACATTCAGGGCCTCCTAATGACGATGGACCACACAAATTGCGTCCCGATTCAATACATCGTCCTCCAGCCGACTTGACTCCATGGGTCTATTGCTGCCTCGGGCACCTTATGGCCGTTCTGCTGTGAGTCTAGATTATCGAATGGGACGAAAAACTGATAGTTAATTGTAACATCAGGGCCTCCTAATGACGATGGAACACTCAAAATGCGTCCCGATTCAATACATCGTCCTCCAGCAGACTTGTCTCCATGGGTCTATTGCTGCCTCGGGCACCTTATGGTCGTTCTCCCGTGAGTCTAGATTATCGAATGGGACGAAAAACTGATAGTTAATTGTAACATTCACGGCCACCTAATGACGATGAACCACACAAATTGCGTCCCAATTCAATACATCGTCCTCCAGCCGACTTGACTCCATGGGTCTATTGCTGCCTCGAGCGCCTTATGGCCGTTCTCCTGTGAGTCTAGATTATCGAATGGCACGAAAAACTGATAGTGAATTGTAACGTTCAGGGCCACCTAATGACGATGGATCACTCAAATTGCGTCCCGATTCAATACATCGTCCTCCAGCCGACTTGTCTCCATGGGTCTATTGCTGCCTCGGGCACCTTATGGTCGTTCTCCCGTGAGACTAGATTATCGAATGGGACGAAAAACTGATAGTTAATTCTAACATTCAGGGCCTCCTAATGACGATGGAACACTCAAATTGCGTCCCGATTCAATACGTCCTCCAGCAGACATGTCTCCATGGGTCTATTGCTGCCTTGGGCACCTTATGGCCGTTCTGCTGTGAGTTAAAGATTTTCGAATCGGACGGAAAACTGATAGTGAATTGTAACATTCAGGGCCACCTAATGATTATGGATCACTCAAATTGCGTCCGGATTCAATACATCGTCCTCTATCCGACTTGTCTCCATGGGTATATTG
This sequence comes from Schistocerca cancellata, assembly GCF_023864275.1. Taxonomy (NCBI): domain Eukaryota; kingdom Metazoa; phylum Arthropoda; class Insecta; order Orthoptera; family Acrididae; genus Schistocerca; species Schistocerca cancellata. Next base: position 558,685 of record NW_026047169.1, on the reverse strand, counting down.
CTGCCTCGGGCACCTTATGGCCGTTCTGCTGTGAGTCAAAGATTTTCGAATCGGACGAAAAACTGATAGTGAATTGTAACATTCAGGGCCTCCTAATGACGATGGAACACTCAAATTGCGTCCCGATTCAATACATCGACCTGCAGCAGACTTGTCTCCATGGGTCTATTGCTGCCTCGGGCACCTTATGGCGTTCTGCTGTGAGTCAAAGATTTTCGAATCTGACGAAAAACTGACAGTGAATTGTAGCATTCTGGGCCACCTAATGACGATGGATCACTCAAATTGCGTCCCGATTCAATGCATCGTCCTCCAGCCGACTTGTCTCCATGGGTCTATTGCTGCCTCGAGCACCTTATGGACGTACTGCTGTGAGTCAAAGATTTTCGAATGGGACAAAAAACTGATAGTGAATTGTAACGTTCAGGGCCACCTAATGACGATGGAACACGCAAATTGCGTCCCGATTCAATACATCGTCCTCCAGCAGACTTGTCTTCATGGGTTTATTGCTGCCTCGGGCACCTTATGGCCGTTCTGCTGTGACTCAAATATTTTCGAATCGGACGAAAAACTGATAGTGAATTGTAACGTTCAGGGCCTCCTAATGACGATGGAACACTCAAATTGCGTCCCGATTCAATACATCGTCCTGAAGCAGACTTGTCTCCATGGGTCTATTGCTGTCTCGGGCACATTATGGCCGTTCCGCTGTGAGTCTAGATTATCGAATGGGACGAAAAACTGATAGTGAATTGTAACGTTCAGGGCCACCTAATGACGATGGATCACTCTAATTGCGTCCTGATTCAATACATCGTCCTCCAGCAGCTGCCTCGGGCACCTTATGGCCGTTCTGCTGTGAGTTAAAGATTTTCGAATCGGACGAAAAACTGATAGTGAATTGTAACATTCAGGGCCACCTAATGACGATGGTCCACTCAAATTGCGTCCGGATTCAATACATCGTCAACCAGCCGACTTGTCTCCGAGGGTCTATTGCTGCTTCGGGCACCTTATGGCCGTTCTGCTGTGAGTCAAAGATTTTCGAATCGGACGAAAAACTGATAGTAAATTGTAACGTTCAGGGCCACCTAATGACGATGGATCACTCAAATTGCGTCCCGATTCAATACATCGTCGTCCAGCAGACTTGTCTCCATTGGTCTATTGCTGCCTCGGGCACCTTATGGCCATTCTGCTGTTAGTCAAAGATTGTCGAATCGGACGAAAAACTGATAGTGAATTGTAACGTTCAGGGCCTCCTAATGACGATGGAACACTCAAATTGCGTCCCGGTTCAATACCTCGTCCTCCAGCAGACTTGTCTCCATGGGTCTGTTGCTGCCTCGGGCACCTTATGGCCGTTCTGCTGTGAGTCAAAGATTTTTGAATCGGACGAAAAACTGATAGTGAATTGTAACTTTCAGGGCCACCTAATGACGATCGATCACTCAAATTGCGTCCCGATTCAATACATCGTCCTCCAGCAGACTTGTCTCCATGTGTTATTGCTGCCTCGGGCACCTTATGGCCGTTCTGCTGTGACTCAAAGATTTTCGAATCGGTCGAAAAACTGATAGTGAATTGTTACGTTCAGGGCCTCCTAATGACGATGGAACACTCAAATTGCGTCCCGATTCAATACATCGTCCTCCAGCAGACTTGTCTCCATGGGTCTATTGCTGCCTCGGGCACCTTGTGGCCGTTCTGCTGTGAGTCTAAGATTTTCGAATCGGACGAAAAACTGATAGTGAATTGTAACGTTCAGGGAAATCTAATGACGATGGATCACTCAAATTGCGTCCCGATTCAATACACCGTCCTCCAGCAGACTTGTCTCCATGGGTTATTGCTGCCTCGGGCACCTTATGGCCGTTCTGCTGTGACTCAAAGATTTTCGAATCGGACGAAAAACTGATAGTGAATTGTTACGTTCAGGGCCTCCTAATGACGATGGAACACTAAAATTGCGTCCCGATTCAATACATCGTCCTCCAGCAGACTTGTCTCCATGGGTCTATTGCTGCCTCGGGCACCTTATGGCCGTTCTGCTGTGAGTCTAGATTATCGAATGGGACGAAAAACTGATAGCTAATTGTAACATTCAGGGCCTCCTAATGACGATGGACCACACAAATTGCGTCCCGATTCAATACATCGTCCTCCAGCCGACTTGACTCCATGGGTCTATTGCTGCCTCGGGCACCATATGGCCGTTCTGCTGTGAGTCTAGATTATCGAATGGGACGAAAAACTGATAGTTAATTGTAACATCAGGGCCTCCTAATGATGATGGAACACTCAAAATGCGTCCCGATTCAATACATCGTCCTCCTGCAGACTTGTCTCCATGGGTCTATTGCTGCCTCGGGCACCTTATGGTCATTCTCCCGTGAGTCTAGATTATCGAATGGGACGAAAAACTGATAGTTAATTGTAACATTCAGGGCCTCCTAATGACGATGGCACACTCAAATTGCGTCCCGATTCAATACATCGTCCTCCAGCAGACTTGTCTCCATGGGTCTATTGCTGCCTCGGGCACCTTATGGCCGCTCTGCTGTGAGTCAAAGATTTTCGAATCGGACGAAAAACTGATAGTAAATTGTAACGTTCAGGGCCACCTAATGACGATGGATCACTCAAATTGCGTCCCGATTCAATACATCGTCGTCCAGCAGACTTGTCTCCATTGGTCTATTGCTGCCTCGGGCACCTTATGGCCATTCTGCTGTTAGTCAAAGATTGTCGAATCGGACGAAAAACTGATAGTGAATTGTAACGTTCAGGGCCTCCTAATGACGATGGAACACTCAAATTGCGTCCCGGTTCAATACCTCGTCCTCCAGCAGACTTGTCTCCATGGGTCTGTTGCTGCCTCGGGCACCTTATGGCCGTTCTGCTGTGAGTCAAAGATTTTTGAATCGGACGAAAAACTGATAGTGAATTGTAACTTTCAGGGCCACCTAATGACGATCGATCACTCAAATTGCGTCCCGATTCAATACATCGTCCTCCAGCAGACTTGTCTCCATGTGTTATTGCTGCCTCGGGCACCTTATGGCCGTTCTGCTGTGACTCAAAGATTTTCGAATCGGTCGAAAAACTGATAGTGAATTGTTACGTTCAGGGCCTCCTAATGACGATGGAACACTCAAATTGCGTCCCGATTCAATACATCGTCCTCCAGCAGACTTGTCTCCATGGGTCTATTGCTGCCTCGGGCACCTTGTGGCCGTTCTGCTGTGAGTCTAAGATTTTCGAATCGGACGAAAAACTGATAGTGAATTGTAACGTTCAGGGAAATCTAATGACGATGGATCACTCAAATTGCGTCCCGATTCAATACACCGTCCTCCAGCAGACTTGTCTCCATGGGTTATTTCTGCCTCGGGCACCTTATGGCCGTTCTGCTGTGACTCAAAGATTTTCGAATCGGACGAAAAACTGATAGTGAATTGTTACGTTCAGGGCCTCCTAATGACGATGGAACACTAAAATTGCGTCCCGATTCAATACATCGTCCTCCAGCAGACTTGTCTCCATGGGTCTATTGCTGCCTCGGGCACCTTATGGTCGTTCTCCCGTGAGTCTAGATTATCGAATGGGACGAAAAACTAATAGTTAATTGTAACATTCAGGGCCTCCTAATGACGATGGCACACTCAAATTGCGTCCCGATTCAATACATCGTCCTCCAGCAGACTTGTCTCCATGGGTCTATTGCTGCCTCGGGCACCTTATGGCCGCTCTGCTGTGAGTCAAAGATTTTCGAATCGGACGAAAAACTGATAGTGAATTGTACCATTCAGGGCCACCTAATGACGATGGATCACTCAAATTGCGTCCCGATTCAATACATCGTCCTCCAGCCGACTTGTCTCCATGGGTCTATTGCTGCATCGGGCACCTTATGGCCGTTCTGCTGTGAGTCAAAGATTTTCGAATCGGACGAAAAACTGATAGTGAATTGTAACGTTCAGGGCCACCTAATGACGATGGATCATTCAAATTGCGTCCCGATTCAATACATCGTCCTCCAGCAGACTTGTCTCCATGGGTTTATTGCTGCCTCGGGCACCTTATGGCCGTTCTGCTGTGAGTCAAAGATTTTCGAATCGGAGGAAAAACTGATAGTGAATTGTAACATTCAGGGCCACCTAATGACGATGGACCACACAAATTGCGTCCCGATTCAATACATCGTCCTCCAGCCGACTTGACTCCATGGGTCTATTGCTGCCTCGGCCACCTTATGGCCGTTCTGCTGTGAGTCTAGATTATCGAATGGGACGAAAAACTGAAAGTTAATTGTAACATTCAGGGCCACCTAATGACGATGAACCACACAAATTGCGTCCCAATTCAATACATCGTCCTCCAGCCGACTTGACTCCATGGGTCTATTGCTGCCTCGATCACCTTATGGCCGTTCTGCTGTGAGTCTAGATTATCGAATGGGACGAAAAACTGATAGTGAATTGTACTGTTCAGGGCCACCTAATGACGATGGATCACTCAAATTGCGTCCCGATTCAATACATCGTCGTCCAGCAGACTTGTCTCCATTGGTCTATTGCTGCCTCGGGCACCTTATGGCCGTTATGCTGTGAGTCAAAGATTTTCGAATCGGACGAAAAACTGATAGTGAATTGTAACGCTCAGGGCCACCTAATGACGATGGATCACTCAAATTGCGTCCCGATTCAATACATCGTCCTCCAGCAGACTTGTCTCCATGGGTCTATTGCTGCCTCGGGCACCTTATGGCCGTTCTGCTGTGAGTCAAAGATTTTCGAATCGGACGAAAAACTGATAGTGAATTGTACTGTTCAGGGCCACCTAATGACGATGGATCACTCAAATTGCGTCCCGATTCAATACATCGTCGTCCAGCAGACTTGTCTCCATTGGTCTATTGCTGCCTCGGGCACCTTATGGCCATTCTGCTGTTAGTCAAAGATTGTCGAATCCGACGAAAAACTGATAATGAATTGTAACGTTCAGGGCGTCCTAATGACGATGGAACACTCAAATTGCGTCCCGATTCAATACATCGTCCTCCAGCCGACTTGTCTCCATGGGTCTACTGCTGCCTCGAGCACCTTATGGACGTACTGCTGTGAGTCAAAGATTTGCGAATGGGACAAAAAACTGATAGTGAATTGTAACGTTCAGGGCCACCTAATGACGATGGATCACTCAAATTGCGTCCCGATTCAATACATCGTCGTCCAGCAGACTTGTCTCCATTGGTCTATTGCTGCCTCGGGCACATTATGGCCGTTCTGCTGTGAGTCTAGATTATCGAATGGGACGAAAAACTGATAGCTAATTGCAACATTCAGGGCCTCCTAATGACGATGGACCACACAAATTGCGTCCCGATTCAATACATCGTCCTCCAGCCGACTTGACTCCATGGGTCTATTGCTGCCTCGGGCACCTTATGGCCGTTCTGCTGTGAGTCTAGATTATCGAATGGGACGAAAAACTGATAGTTAATTGTAACATCAGGGCCTCCTAATGACGATGGAACACTCAAAATGCGTCCCGATTCAATACATCGTCCTCCAGCAGACTTGTCTCCATGGGTCTATTGCTGCCTCGGGCACCTTATGGTCGTTCTCCCGTGAGTCTAGTTTATCGAATGGGACGAAAAACTGATAGTTAATTGTAACATTCAGGGCCTCCTAATGACGATGGCACACTCAAATTGCGTCCCAATTCAATACATCGTCCTCCAGCAGACTTGTCTCCATGGGTCTATTGCTGCATCGGGCACCTTATGGCCGCTCTGCTGTGAGTCAAAGATTTTCGAATCGGACGAAAAACTGATAGTGAATTGTACCATTCAGGGCCACCTAATGACGATGGATCACTCAAATTGCGTCCCGATTCAATACATCGTCCTCCAGCCGACTTGTCTCCATGGGTCTATTGCTGCATCGGGCACCTTATGGCCGTTCTGCTGTGAGTCAAAGATTTACGAATCGGACGAAAAACTGATAGTGAATTGTAACGTTCAGGGCCACCTAATGACGATGGATCACTCAAATTGCGTCCCGATTCAATACATCGTCCTCCAGCAGACTTGTCTCCATGGGTTTATTGCTGCCTCGGGCACCTTATGGCCGTTCTGCTGTGAGTCAAAGATTTTCGAATCGGAGGAAAAACTGATAGTGAATTGTAACATTCAGGGCCACCTAATGACGATGGACCACACAAATTGCGTCCCGATTCAATACATCGTCCTCCAGCCGACTTGACTCCATGGGTCTATTGCTGCCTCGGCCACCTTATGGCCGTTCTGCTGTGAGTCTAGATTATCGAATGGGACGAAAAACTGATATTTAATTCTAACATTCAGGGCCACCTAATGACGATGAACCACACAAATTGCGTCCCAATTCAATACCTCGTCCTCCAGCCGACTTGACTCCATGGGTCTATTGCTGCCTCGATCACCTTATGGCCGTTCTGCTGTGAGTCTAGATTATCGAATGGGACGAAAAACTGATAGTGAATTGTAACGTTCAGGGCCACCTAATGACGATGGATCACTCAAATTGCGTCCCGATTCAATACATCGTCCTCCAGCAGACTTGTCTCCATGGGTTTATTGCTGCCTCGGGCACCTTATGGCCGTTCTGCTGTGAGTCAAAGATTTTCGAATCGGACGAAAAACTGATAGTGAATTGTAACATTCAGGGCCACCTAATGACGATGGACCACACAAATTGCGTCCCGATTCAATACATCGTCCTTCAGCCGACTTGTCTCCATGGGTCTATTGCTGCCTCGGGCACCTTATGGTCGTTCTCCCGTGAGACTAGATTATCGAATGGGACGAAAAACTGATAGTTAATTGTAACATTCAGGGCCACCTAATGACGATGAACCACACAAATTGCGTCCCAATTCAATACATCGTCCTCCAGCCGACTTGACTCCATGGGTCTATTGCTGCCTCGAGCACCTTATGGCCGTTCTCCTGTGAGTCTAGATTATCGAATGGCACGAAAAACTGATAGTGAATTGTAACGTTCAGGGCCACCTAATGACGATGGATCACTCAAATTGCGTCCCGATTCAATACATCGTCCTCCAGCCGACTTGTCTCCATGGGTCTATTGCTGCCTCGGGCACCTTATGGTCGTTCTCCCGTGAGACTAGATTATCGAATGGGACGAAAAACTGATAGTTAATTCTAACATTCAGGGCCTCCTAATGACGATGGAACACTCAAATTGCGTCCCGATTCAATACGTCCTCCAGCAGACATGTCTCCATGGGTCTATTGCTGCCTTGGGCACCTTATGGCCGTTCTGCTGTGAGTTAAAGATTTTCGAATCGGACGGAAAACTGATAGTGAATTGTAACATTCAGGGCCACCTAATGATTATGGATCACTCAAATTGCGTCCGGATTCAATACATCTTCCTCTAGCCGACTTGTCTCCATGGGTCTATTGCTGCCTCGGGCACCTTATGGCCGTTCTGCTGTGAGTCAAAGATTTTCGAATCGGACGAAAAACTGATAGTGAATTGTAACGTTCAGGGCCTCCTAATGCCGATGGAACACTCAAATTGCGTCCCAATTGAATACCTCGTCCTCCAGCAGACTTGTGTCCATGGGTCTATTGCTGCCTCGGGCACCTTATGCTCGTTCTCCCGTGAGTCTAGATTATCGAATGGCACGAAAAACTGATAGTTAATTGTAACATTCAGGGCCTCCTAATGACGATGGAATACTCAAATTGCGTCCCTATTCAATACATCGTCCTGCAGCAGACTTGTCTCCATGGGTATATTGCTGCCTCGGGCACCTTATGGCCGTTCTGCTGTGAGTCAAAGATTTTCGAATCTGACTAAAAACTGATAGTGAATTGTAACTTTCAGGGCCACCTAATGACGATGGATCACGCAAAATGCGTCCCGATTCAATACATCGTCCTCCAGCCGACTTGTCTCCATGGGTCTATTGCTCCCTCGTGCACCTTATGGCCGTTATGCTGTGAGTCAAAGATTTTCGAATCGGACGAAAAACTGATAGTGAATTGTAACATTCAGGGCCTCCTAATGACGATGGAACACTCAAATTGCGTCCCGATTCAATACATCGACCTGCAGCAGACTTGTCTCCATGGGTCTATTGCTGCCTCGGGCACCTTATGGCGTTCTGCTGTGAGTCAAAGATTTTCGAATCTGACGAAAAACTGACAGTGAATTGTAACATTCTGGGCCACCTAATGACGATGGATCACTCAAATTGCGTCCCGATTCAATGCATCGTCCTCCAGCCGACTTGTCTCCATGGGTCTATTGCTGCCTCGAGCACCTTATGGACGTACTGCTGTCAGTCAAAGATTTTCGAATGGGACAAAAAACTGATAGTGAATTGTAACGTTCAGGGCCACCTAATGACGATGGAACACTCAAATTGCGTCCCGATTCAATACATCGTCCTCCAGCAGACTTGTCTTCATGGGTTTATTGCTGCCTCGGGCACCTTATGGCCGTTCTGCTGTGACTCAAATATTTTCGAATCGGACGAAAAACTGATAGTGAATTGTAACGTTCAGGGCCTCCTAATGACGATGGAACACTCAAATTGCGTCCCGATTCAATACATCGTCCTGAAGCAGACTTGTCTCCATGGGTCTATTGCTGTCTCGGGCACATTATGGCCGTTCCGCTGTGAGTCTAGATTATCGAATGGGACGAAAAACTGATAGTGAGTTGTAACGTTCAGGGCCACCTAATGACGATGGATCACTCAAATTGCGTCCTGATTCAATACATCGTCCTCCAGCAGCTGCCTCGGGCACCTTATGGCCGTTCTGCTGTGAGTTAAAGATTTTCGAATCGGACGAAAAACTGATAGTGAATTGTAACATTCAGGGCCACCTAATGACGATGGTCCACTCAAATTGCGTCCGGATTCAATACATCGTCAACCAGCCGACTTGTCTCCGAGGGTCTATTGCTGCTTCGGGCACCTTATGGCCGCTCTGCTGTGAGTCAAAGATTTTCGAATCGGACGAAAAACTGATAGTGAATTGTAACGTTCAGGGCCACCTAATGACGATGGATCACTCAAATTGCGTCCCGATTCAATACATCGTCGTCCAGCAGACTTGTCTCCATTGGTCTATTGCTGCCTCGGGCACCTTATGGCCATTCTGCTGTTAGTCAAAGATTGTCGAATCGGACGAAAAACTGATAGTGAATTGTAACGTTCAGGGCCTCCTAATGACGATGGAACACTCAAATTGCGTCCCGGTTCAATACCTCGTCCTCCAGCAGACTTGTCTCCATGGGTCTGTTGCTGCCTCGGGCACCTTATGGCCGTTCTGCTGTGAGTCAAGGATTTTTGAATCGGACGAAAAACTGATAGTGAATTGTAACTTTCAGGGCCACCTAATGACGATCGATCACTCAAATTGCGTCCCGATTCAATACATCGTCCTCCAGCAGACTTGTCTCCATGGGTTATTGCTGCCTCGGGCACCTTATGGCCGTTCTGCTGTGACTCAAAGAATTTCGAATCGGTCGAAAAACTGATAGTGAATTGTTACGTTCAGGGCCTCCTAATGACGATGGAACACTCAAATTGCGTCCCGATTCAATACATCGTCCTCCAGCAGACTTGTCTCCATGGGTCTATTGCTGCCTCGGGCACCTTGTGACCGTTCTGCTGTGAGTCAAAGATTTTCGAATCGGACGAAAAACTGATAGTGAATTGTAACGTTCAGGGAAATCTAATGACGATGGATCACTCAAATTGCGTCCCGATTCAATACATCGTCCTCCAGCAGACTTGTCTCCATGGGTTATTGCTGCCTCGGGCACCTTATGGCCGTTCTGCTGTGACTCAAAGATTGTCGAATCCGACGAAAAACTGATAGTGAATTGTTACGTTCAGGGCCTCCTAATGACGATGGAACACTAAAATTGCCTTCCGATTCAATACATCGTCCTCCAGCAGACTTGTCTCCATGGGTCTATTGCTGCCTCGGGCACCTTATGGCCGTTCTGCTGTGAGTCTAGATTATCGAATGGGACGAAAAACTGATAGCTAATTGTAACATTCAGGGCCTCCTAATGACGATGGACCACACAAATTGCGTCCCGATTCAATACATCGTCCTCCAGCCGACTTGACTCCATGGGTCTATTGCTGCCTCGGGCACCTTATGGCCGTTCTGCTGTGAGTCTAGATTATCGAATGGGACGAAAAACTGATAGTTAATTGTAACATCAGGGCCTCCTAATGACGATGGAACACTCAAAATGCGTCCCGATTCAATACATCGTCCTCCAGCAGACTTGTCTCCATGGGTCTATTGCTGCCTCGGGCACCTTATGGTCGTTCTCCCGTGAGTCTAGATTATCGAATGGGACGAAAAACTGATAGTTAATTGTAACATTCAGGGCCTCCTAATGACGATGGCACACTCAAATTGCGTCCCGATTCAATACATCGTCCTCCAGCAGACTTGTCTCCATGGGTCTATTGCTGCCTCGGGCACCTTATGGCCGCTCTGCTGTGAGTCAAAGATTTTCGAATCGGACGAAAAACTGATAGTGAATTGTACCATTCAGGGCCACCTAATGACGATGGATCACTCAAATTGCGTCCCGATTCAATACATCGTCCTCCAGCCGACTTGTCTCCATGGGTCTATTGCTGCATCGGGCACCTTATGGCCGTTCTGCTGTGAGTCAAAGATTTTCGAATCGGACGATAAACTGATAGTGAATTGTAACGTTCAGGGCCACCTAATGACGATGGATCACTCAAATTGCGTCCCGATTCAATACATCGTCCTCCAGCAGACTTGTCTCCATGGGTTTATTGCTGCCTCGGGCACCTTATGGCCGTTCTGCTGTGAGTCAAAGATTTTCGAATCGGAGGAAAAACTGATAGTGAATTGTAACATTCAGGGCCACGTAATGACGATGGACCACACAAATTGCGTCCCGATTCAATACATCGTCCTCCAGCCGACTTGACTCCATGGGTCTATTGCTGCCTCGGCCACCTTATGGCCGTTCTGCTGTGAGTCTAGATTATCGAATGGGACGAAAAACTGATAGTTAATTGTAACATTCAGGGCCACCTAATGACGATGAACCACACAAATTGCGTCCCAATTCAATACATCGTCCTCCAGCCGACTTGACTCCATGGGTCTATTGCTGCCTCGATCACCTTATGGCCGTTCTGCTGTGAGTCTAGATTATCGAATGGGACGAAAAACTGATAGTGAATTGTAACGTTCAGGGCCACCTAATGACGATGGATCACTCAAATTGCGTCCCGATTCAATACGTCCTCCAGCAGAGTTGTCTCCATGAGTCTATTGCTGCCTCGGGCACCTTATGGCCGTTCTGCTGTGAGATAAAGATTTTCGAATCGGACGGAAAACTGATAGTGAATTGTAACATTCAGGGCCACCTAATGACGATGGATCACTCAAATTGCGTCTCGATTCAATACATCGTCCTCCAGCAGACTTGTCTCCATGGGTTATTGCTGCCTCGGGCACCTTATGGCCGTTCTGCTGTGACTCAAAGATTTTCGAATCGGTCGAAAAACTGATAGTGAATTGTTACGTTCAGGGCCTCCTAATGACGATGGAACACTCAAATTGCGTCCCGATTCAATACATCGTCCTCCAGCAGACTTGTCTCCATGGGTCTATTGCTGCCTCGGGCACCTTGTGACCGTTCTGCTGTGAGTCAAAGATTTTCGAATCGGACGAAAAACTGATAGTGAATTGTAACGTTCAGGGAAATCTAATGACGATGGATCACTCAAATTGCGTCCCGATTCAATACATCGTCCTCCAGCAGACTTGTCTCCATGGGTTATTGCTGCCTCGGGCACCTTATGGCCGTTCTGCTGTGACTCAAAGATTGTCGAATCCGACGAAAAACTGATAGTGAATTGTTACGTTCAGGGCCTCCTAATGACGATGGAACACTAAAATTGCCTTCCGATTCAATACATCGTCCTCCAGCAGACTTGTCTCCATGGGTCTATTGCTGCCTCGGGCACCTTATGGCCGTTCTGCTGTGAGTCTAGATTATCGAATGGGACGAAAAACTGATAGCTAATTGTAACATTCAGGGCCTCCTAATGACGATGGACCACACAAATTGCGTCCCGATTCAATACATCGTCCTCCAGCCGACTTGACTCCATGGGTCTATTGCTGCCTCGGGCACCTTATGGCCGTTCTGCTGTGAGTCTAGATTATCGAATGGGACGAAAAACTGATAGTTAATTGTAACATCAGGGCCTCCTAATGACGATGGAACACTCAAAATGCGTCCCGATTCAATACATCGTCCTCCAGCAGACTTGTCTCCATGGGTCTATTGCTGCCTCGGGCACCTTATGGTCGTTCTCCCGTGAGTCTAGATTATCGAATGGGACGAAAAACTGATAGTTAATTGTAACATTCAGGGCCTCCTAATGACGATGGCACACTCAAATTGCGTCCCGATTCAATACATCGTCCTCCAGCAGACTTGTCTCCATGGGTCTATTGCTGCCTCGGGCACCTTATGGCCGCTCTGCTGTGAGTCAAAGATTTTCGAATCGGACGAAAAACTGATAGTGAATTGTACCATTCAGGGCCACCTAATGACGATGGATCACTCAAATTGCGTCCCGATTCAATACATCGTCCTCCAGCCGACTTGTCTCCATGGGTCTATTGCTGCATCGGGCACCTTATGGCCGTTCTGCTGTGAGTCAAAGATTTTCGAATCGGACGATAAACTGATAGTGAATTGTAACGTTCAGGGCCACCTAATGACGATGGATCACTCAAATTGCGTCCCGATTCAATACATCGTCCTCCAGCAGACTTGTATCCATGGGTTTATTGCTGCCTCGGGCACCTTATGGCCGTTCTGCTGTGAGTCAAAGATTTTCGAATCGGAGGAAAAACTGATAGTGAATTGTAACATTCAGGGCCACGTAATGACGATGGACCACACAAATTGCGTCCCGATTCAATACATCGTCCTCCAGCCGACTTGACTCCATGGGTCTATTGCTGCCTCGGCCACCTTATGGCCGTTCTGCTGTGAGTCTAGATTATCGAATGGGACGAAAAACTGATAGTTAATTGTAACATTCAGGGCCACCTAATGACGATGAACCACACAAATTGCGTCCCAATTCAATACATCGTCCTCCAGCCGACTTGACTCCATGGGTCTATTGCTGCCTCGATCACCTTATGGCCGTTCTGCTGTGAGTCTAGATTATCGAATGGGACGAAAAACTGATAGTGAATTGTAACGTTCAGGGCCACCTAATGACGATGGATCACTCAAATTGCGTCCCGATTCAATACGTCCTCCAGCAGAGTTGTCTCCATGAGTCTATTGCTGCCTCGGGCACCTTATGGCCGTTCTGCTGTGAGATAAAGATTTTCGAATCGGACGGAAAACTGATAGTGAATTGTAACATTCAGGGCCACCTAATGATTATGGATCACTCAAATTGCGTCCGGATTCAATACATCGTCCTCCAGCCGACTTGTCTCCATGGGTCTATTGCTGCCTCGGGCACCTTATGCTCGTTCTCCCGTGAGTCTAGATTATCGAATGGCACGAAAAACTGATAGTTAATTGTAAAATTCAGGGCCTCCTAATGACGATGGAACACTCAAATTGCGTCCTGATTCAATACATCGTCCTCCAGCAGACTTGTCTTCATGGGTCTATTGCTGCCTCGGGCACCTTATGGCCGTTATGCTGTGAGTCAAAGATTTTCGAATCGGACGAAAAACTGATAGTGAATTGTAACATTCAGGGCCTCCTAATGACGATGGAACACTCAAATTGCGTCCCGATTCAATACATCGACCTGCAGCAGACTTGTCACCATGGGTCTATTGCTGCCTCGGGCACCTTATGGCCGTTCTGCTGTGAGTCAAAGATTTTCGAATCTGACGAAAAACTGATAGTGAATTGTAACATTCTGGGCCACCTAATGACGATGGATCACTCAAATTGCGTCCCGATTCAATACATCGTCCTCCAGTCGACTTGTCTCCATGGGTCTACTGCTGCCTCGAGCACCTTATGGACGTACTGCTGTGAGTCAAAGATTTGCGAATGGGACAAAAAACTGATAGTGAATTGTAACGTTCAGGGCCACCTAATGACGATGGAACACTCAAATTGCGTCCCGATTCAATACATCGTCCTCCACCAGACTTGTCTTCATGGGTCTATTGCTGCCTCGGGCACCTTATGGCCGTTCTGCTGTGGGTCAAAGATTTTCGAATCGGACGAAAAACTGATAGTGAATTGTAACGTTCAGGGCCACCTAATGACGATGGATCACTCAAATTGCGTCCCGATTCAATACATCGTCCTCCAGCAGACTTGTCTCCATGAGTCTATTGCTGCCTCGGGCACATTATGGCCGTTCTGCTGTGTGTCTAGATTATCGAATGGGACGATAAACTGATAGTGAATTGTAACGTCCAGGGCCACCTAATGACGATGGATCACTCAAATTGCGTCCCGATTCAATACATCGTCCTCCAGCAGACTTGTCTCCATGGGTCTATTGCTGCCTCGGGCACCTTATGGCCGTTCTGCTGTGAGTCAAAGATTTTCGAATCGGACGAAAAACTGATAGTGAATTGTGCTGTTCAGGGCCACCTAATGACGATGGATCACTCAAATTGCGTCCCGATTCAATACATCGTCGTCCAGCAGACTTGTCTCCATTGGTCTATTGCTGCCTCGGGCACCTTATGGCCATTCTGCTGTTAGTCAAAGATTGTCGAATCCGACGAAAAACTGATAATGAATTGTAACGTTCAGGGCGTCCTAATGACGATGGAACACTCAAATTGCGTCCCGATTCAATACATCGTCCTCCAGCCGACTTGTCTCCATGGGTCTACTGCTGCCTCGAGCACCTTATGGACGTACTGCTGTGAGTCAAAGATTTGCGAATGGGACAAAAAACTGATAGTGAATTGTAACGTTCAGGGCCACCTAATGACGATGGATCACTCAAATTGCGTCCCGATTCAATACATCGTCGTCCAGCAGACTTGTCTCCATTGGTCTATTGCTGCCTCGGGCACATTATGGCCGTTCTGCTGTGTGTCTAGATTATCGAATGGGACGATAAACTGATAGTGAATTGTAACGTTCAGGGCCTCCTAATGACGATGGAACACTCAAATTGCGTCCCGGTTCAATACCTCGTCCTCCAGCAGACTTGTCTCCATGGGTCTGTTGCTGCCTCGGGCACCTTATGGCCGTTCTGCTGTGAGTCAAAGATTTTCGAATCGGACGAAAAACTGATAGTGAATTGTAACGTTCAGGGCCACCTAATGACGATAGATCACTCAAATTGCGTCCCGATTCATTACATCGTCCTCCAGCAGACTTGTCTCCATGGGTTACTGCTGCCTCGGGCACCTTATGGCCGTTCTGCTGTGACTCAAAGATTTTCGAATCGGACGAAAAACTGATAGTGAATTGTAACGTTCAGGGCCTCCTAATGACGATGGAACACTCAAATTGCGTCCCGATTCAATACATCGTCCTCCAGCAGACTTGTCTCCATGGGTCTATTGCTGCCTCGGGCACCTTGTGGCCGTTCTGCTGTGAGTCAAAGATTTTCGAATCGGACGAAAAACTGATAGTGAATTGTAACATTTTGGGCCACCTAATGACAATGAACCACACAAATTGCGTCCCAATTCAATACATCGTCCTCCAGCCGACTTGACTCCATGGGTCTATTGCTGCCTCGAGCACCTTATGGCCGTTCTGCTGTGAGTCTAGATTATCGAATGAGACGAAAGACTGATAGTGAATTGTAACGTTCAGGGAAACCTAATGACGATGGATCACTCAAATTGCGTCCCGATTCAATACCTCGTCCTCCAGCAGACTTGTCTCCATGGGTCTATTGCTGCCTCGGGCACTTTATGGTCGTTCTCCCGTGAGTCTAGTTTATCGAATGGGACGAAAAACTGATAGTTAATTGTAACGTTCAGGGCCTCCTAATGACGATGGAACACTGAAATTGCGTCCCGTTTCAATACATCGTCCTCCAGCAGACTTGTCTCCATGGGTAAATTGCTGCCTCAGGACCTTGTGGCCGTTCTGCTGTGAATCAAAGATTTTCGAATCGGACGAAAAACTGATAGTGAATTGTAATATTCAGGGCCACCTAATGACGATGAACCACACAAATTGCGTCCCAATTCAATACATCGTCCTCCAGCCGACTTGACTCCGTGGGTCTATTGCTGCCTCGAGCATCTTATGGCCGTTATGCTGTGAGTCTAGATTATCGAATGGGACGAAAAACTGATAGTTAATTGTAACAATCAGGGCCTCCTAATGACGATGGAACACTCAAATTGCGTCCCGATTCAATACATCGTCCTCCAGCAGACTTGTCTCCATGGGTCTATTGCTGCCTCGGGCACCTTATGGCCGTTCCGCGATGAGACTAGATTATCGAATGAGACGAAAAACTGATAGTGAATTGTAACGTTCAGGGCCACCTAATGACGATGGATCACTCAAATTGCGTCCCGATTCAATACATCGTCCTCCAGCCGACTTGTCTTCATGGGTCTATTGCTGCCTCGGGCACCTTATGGCCGTTCTGCTGTGAGTCAAAGATTTTCGAATATGACAAAATACTGATAGTGAATTGTAGCTTTCAGGGCCACCTAATGACGATGGATCACGCAAAATGCGTCCCGATTCAATACATCGTCCTCCAGCCGACTTGTCTCCATGGGTCTATTGCTCCCTCGGGCACCTTATGGCCGTTATGCTGTGAGTCAAAGATTTTCGAATCGGACGAAAAACTGATATTGAATTGTAACATTCAGGGCCTCCTAATGACGATGGAACACTCAAATTGCGTCCCGATTCAATACATCGACCTGCAGAAGACTTGTCTCCATGGGTCTATTGCTGCCTCGGGCACCATATGGCCGTTCTGCTGTGAGTCAAAGATTTTCGAATCTGACGAAAAACTGATAGTGAATTGTAACATTCTGGGCCACCTAATGACGATGGATCACTCAAATTGCGTCCCGATTCAATACATCGTCCTCCAGGAGACTTGTCTCCATGGGTCTATTGCTGCCTCGGGCACCTTATGGACGTTCTGCTGTGAGTCAAAGATTTTCGAATCGGACGAAAAACTGATAGTGAATTGTAACGTTCAGGGCCTCCTAATGGCGATGGAACACTCAAATTGCGTCCCGATTCAATACATCGTCCTCCAGCAGACTTGTCTTCATGGGTCTATTGCTGCCTCGGGCTTCTTATGGCCGTTCTGCTGTGGGTCAAAGATTTTCGAATCTGACGAAAAACTGATAGTGAATTGTAACATTCAGTTCCACCTAATGACGATGGATCACTCAAATTGCGTCCCGATTCAATACATCGTCCTCCAGCCGACTTGTCTCCATGGGTTATTGCTGCCTCGGGCACTTTATGGCCGTTCTGCTGTGACTCAAAGATTTTCGAATCGGACGAAAAACTGATAGTGAATTGTAACGTTCAGGGCCTCCTAATGACGATGGAACACTCAAATTGCGTCCCGATTCAATACATCGTCCTCCAGCAGACTTGTCTCCATGGGGCTATTGCTGTCTCGGGCACATTATGGCCGTTCTGCTGTGAGTCTAGATTATCGAATGGGACGAAAAACTGATAGTGAATTGTAACGTTCAGGGCCAGCTAATGACGATGGATCACTCAAATTGCGTCCCGATTCAATACATCGTCCTCCAGCAGACTTGTCTCCATGGGTCTATTGCTGCCTCGGGCACCTTATGGCCGTTCTGCTGTGAGTTAAAGATTTTCGAATCGGACGAAAAACTGATAGTGAATTGTAACATTCAGGGCCACCTAATGACGATGGATCACTCAAATTGCGTCCGGATTCAATACATCGTCAACCAGCCGACTTGTCTCCATGGGTCTATTGCTGCTTCGGGCACCTTATGGCCGTTCTGCTGTGAGTCAAAGATTTTCGAATCGGACGAAAAACTGATAGTGAATTGTAACATTTTGGGCCACCTAATGACAATGAACCACACAAATTGCGTCCCAATTCAATACATCGTCCTCCAGCCGACTTGACTCCATGGGTCTATTGCTGCCTCGAGCACCTTATGGCCGTTCTGCTGTGAGTCTAGATTATCGAATGAGACGAAAGACTGATAGTGAATTGTAACGTTCAGGGAAACCTAATGACGATGGATCACTCAAATTGCGTCCCGATTCAATACCTCGTCCTCCAGCAGACTTGTCTCCATGGGTCTATTGCTGCCTCGGGCACCTTATGGTCGTTCTCCCGTGAGTCTAGTTTATCGAATGGGACGAAAAACTGATAGTTAATTTAACGTTCAGGGCCTCCTAATGACGATGGAACACTGAAATTGCGTCCCGTTTCAATACATCGTCCTCCAGCAGACTTGTCTCCATGGGTAAATTGCTGCCTCAGGACCTTGTGGCGGTTCTGCTGTGAATCAAAGATTTTCGAATCGGACGAAAAACTGATAGTGAATTGTAATATTCAGGGCCACCTAATGACGATGAACCACACAAATTGCGTCCCAATTCAATACATCGTCCTCCAGCCGACTTGACTCCATGGGTCTATTGCTGCCTCGAGCATCTTATGGCCGTTATGCTGTGAGTCTAGATTATCGAATGGGACGAAAAACTGATAGTTAATTGTAACAATCAGGGCCTCCTAATGACGATGGAACACTCAAATTGCGTCCCGATTCAAAACATCGTCCTCCAGCAGACTTGTCTCCATGGGTCTATTGCTGCCTCGGGCACCTTATGGCCGTTCCGCGATGAGACTAGATTATCGAATGAGACGAAAAACTGATAGTGAATTGTAACGTTCAGGGCCACCTAATGACGATGGATCACTCAAATTGCGTCCCGATTCAATACATCGTCCTCCAGCCGACTTGTCTTCATGGGTCTATTGCTGCCTCGGGCACCTTATGGCCGTTCTGCTGTGAGTCAAAAATTTTCGAATCTGACAAAATACTGATAGTGAATTGTAGCTTTTAGGGCCACCTAATGACGATGGATCACGCAAAATGCGTCCCGATTCAATACATCGTCCTCCAGCCGACTTGTCTCCATGGGTCTATAGCTCCCTCGGGCACCTTATGGCCGTTATGCTGTGAGTCAAAGATTTTCGAATCGGACGAAAAACTGATATTGAATTGTAACATTCAGGGCCTCCTAATGACGATGGAACACTCAAATTGCGTCCCGATTCAATACATCGACCTGCAGAAGACTTGTCTCCATGGGTCTATTGCTGCCTCGGGCACCATATGGCCGTTCTGCTGTGAGTCAAAGATTTTCGAATCTGACGAAAAACTGATAGTGAATTGTAACATTCTGGGCCACCTAATGACGATGGATCACTCAAATTGCGTCCCGATTCAATACATCGTCCTCCAGGAGACTTGTCTCCATGGGTCTATTGCTGCCTCGGGCACCTTATGGACGTTCTGCTGTGAGTCAAAGATTTTCGAATGGGACGAAAAACTGATAGTGAATTGTATCGTTCAGGGCCTCCTAATGGCGATGGAACACTCAAATTGCGTCCCGATTCAATACATCGTCCTCCAGCAGACTTGTCTTCATGGGTCTATTGCTGCCTCGGGCTTCTTATGGCCGTTCTGCTGTGGGTCAAAGATTTTCGAATCTGACGAAAAACTGATAGTGAATTGTAACATTCAGTTCCACCTAATGACGATGGATCACTCAAATTGCGTCCCGATTCAATACATCGTCCTCCAGCCGACTTGTCTCCATGGGTTATTGCTGCCTCGGGCACTTTATGGCCGTTCTGCTGTGACTCAAAGATTTTCGAATCGGACGAAAAACTGATAGTGAATTGTAACGTTCAGGGCCTCCTAATGACGATGGAACACTCAAATTGCGTCCCGATTCAATACATCGTCCTCCAGCAGACTTGTCTCCATGGGGCTATTGCTGTCTCGGGCACATTATGGCCGTTCTGCTGTGAGTCTAGATTATCGAATGGGACGAAAAACTGATAGTGAATTGTTACGTTCAGGCCAGCTAATGACGATGGATCACTCAAATTGCGTCCCGATTCAATACATCGTCCTCCAGCAGACTTGTCTCCATGGGTCTATTGCTGCCTCGGGCACCTTATGGCCGTTCTGCTGTGAGTTAAAGATTTTCGAATCGGACGAAAAACTGATAGTGAATTGTAACATTCAGGGCCACCTAATGACGATGGATCACTCAAATTGCGTCCGGATTCAATACATCGTCAACCAGCCGACTTGTCTCCATGGGTCTATTGCTGCTTCGGGCACCTTATGGCCGTTCTGCTGTGAGTCAAAGATTTTCGAATCGGACGAAAAACTGATAGTGAATTGTAACGTTCAGGGCCACCTAATGACGATGGATCACTCAAATTGCGTCCCGATTCAATACATCGTCGTCCAGCAGACTTGTCTCCATTGGTCTATTGCTGCCTCGGGCACCTTATGGCCATTCTGCTGTTAGTCAAAGATTGTCGAATCGGACGAAAAACTGATAGTGAATTGTAACGTTCAGGGCCTCCTAATGACGATGGAACACTCAAATTGCGTCCCGGTTCAATACCTCGTCCTCCAGCAGACTTGTCTCCATGGGTCTGTTGCTGCCTCGGGCACCTTATGACCGTTCAGCTGTGAGCAAAGATTTTCGAATCGGACGAAAAACTGATAGTGAATTGTAACGTTCAGGGCCACCTAATGACGATCGATCACTCAAATTGCGTCCCGATTCAATACATCGTCCTCCAGCAGACTTGTCTCCATGGGTTATTGCTGCCTCGGGCACCTTATGGCCGTTCTGCTGTGACTTAAAGATTTTCGAATCGGACGAAAAACTGATAGTGAATTGTAACGTTCAGGGCCTCCTAATGACGATGGAACACTCAAATTGCGTCCCGATTCAATACATCGTCCTCCAGCAGACTTGTCTCCATGGGTCTATTTCTGCCTCGGGCACCTTGTGGCCGTTCTGCTGTGAGTCAAAGATTTTCGAATCGGACGAAAAACTGATAGTGAATTGTAACATTTTGGGCCACCTAATGACGATGAACCACACAAATTGCGTTCCAATTCAATACATCGTCCTCCAGCCGACTTGACTCCATGGGTCTATTGCTGCCTCGAGCACCTTATGGCCGTTCTGCTGTGAGTCTAGATTATCGAATGAGACGAATAACTGATAGTGAATTGTAACATTCAGGGCCTCCTAATGACGATGGAACACTAAAATTGCGTCCCGATTCAATACATCGTCCTCCAGCAGACTTGTCTCCATGGGTCTATTGCTGCCTCGGGCACCTTATGGCCGTTCTGCTGTGAGTCAAAGATTATCGAATCGGACGAAAAACTGATAGTGAATTGTAACATTCAGGGCCACCTAATGACGATGAACCACACAAATTGCGTCCCGATTCAATACATCGTCCTCCAGCCGACTTGACTCCAAGGGTCTATTGCTGCCTCGGGCACCTTATGGCCGTTCCGCTGTGAGTATAGATTATCAAATGGGACGAAAAACGGATAGTGAATTGTAACGTTCAGGGCCACCTAATGACGATGGATCACTCAAATTGCGTCCCGATTCAATACATCGTCCTCCAGCAGACTTGGCTTCATGGGTCTATTGCTGCCTCGGGCACCTTATGGCCGTTCTGCTGTGAGTCTAGATTATCGAATGGGATGAAAAACTGATAGCTAATTGTAACATTCAGGGCCTCCTAATGACGATGGACCACACAAATTGCGTCCCGATTCAATACATCGTCCTCCAGCCGACTTGACTCCATGGGTCTATTGCTGCCTCGGGCACCTTATGGCCGTTCTGCTGTGAGTCTAGATTATCGAATGGGACGAAAAGCTGATAGTTAATTGTAACATCAGGGCCTCCTAATGACGATGGAACACTCAAATTGCGTCCCGATTCAATACATCGTCCTCCAGCAGACTTGTCTCCATGGGTCTATTGCTGCCTCAGGCACATTATGGCCGTTCTGCTGTGAGTCAAAGATTTTCGAATCGGACGAAAAACTGATAGTGAATTGTAACGTTGAGGGCCTCCTAATGCCGATGGAACACTCAAATTGCGTCCCGATTGAATACCTCGTCCTCCAGCAGACTTGTCTCCATGGGTCTATTGCTGCCTCGGGCACCTTATGGTCGTTCTCCCGTGAGTCTAGATTATCGAATGGGACGAAAAACTGATAGTTAATTGTAACATTCAGGGCCTCCTAATGACGATGGCACACTCAAATTGCGTCCCGATTCAATACATCGTCCTCCAGCAGACTTGTCTCCATGGGTCTATTGCTGCCTCGGGCACCTTATGGCCGTTCTGCTGTGAGTCAAAGATTTTCGAATCGGACGAAAAACTGATAGTGAATTGTACCATTCAGGGCCACCTAATGACGATGGATCACTCAAATTGCGTCCCGATTCAATACATCGTCCTCCAGCCGTCTTGTCTCCATGGGTCTATTGCTGCCTCGGGCACCTTATGGCAGTTCTGCTGTGAGTCAAAGATTTTCGAATCGGACGAAAAACTGATAGTGAATTGTACCATTCAGTGCCACCTAATGACGATAGATCACTCAAATTGCGTCCCGATTCAATACATCGTCCTCCAGCCGACTTGTCTCCATGGGTCTATTGCTGCATCGGGCACCTTATGGCCGTTCTGCTGTGAGTCAAAGATTTTGCGAATCGGACGAAAAAGTGATAGTGAATTGTAACATTCAGGCCACCTAATGACGATGGACCACACAAATTGCGTCCCGAGTCAATACATCGTCCTCCAGCAGACTTGTCTCCATGGGTCTATTGCTGCCTCGGGCACCTTATGGCCGTTCTGCTGTGAGTCAAAGATTTTCGAATCGGACGAAAAACTGATAGTGAATTGTAACGTACAGGGCCTCCTAATGACGATGGAACACTCAAATTGCGTCCCGATTCAATACATCGTCCTGGAGCAGACTTGTCTCCATGGGTCTATTGCTGCCTCGGGCACCTTATGGCCGTTCTGCTGTGAGTCAAAGATTTTCGAATGTGACGAAAAACTGATAGTGAATTGTAACATTTTGGGCCACCTAATGACGATGGATCACTCAAATTGCGTCCCGATTCAATACATCGTCCTCCAGCCGACTTGTATCCATGGGTCTATTGCTGCCTAGGGCACCTTATGGCCGTTCTGCTGTGAGTCAAAGATTTTTGAATCGGACGAAAAACTGATAGTGAATTGTAACGTTCAGGGCCACCTAATGACGATGGATCACTCAAATTGCGTCCCGATTCAATACATCGTCCTCCAGCAGACTTGTCTCCATGGGTTTATTGCTGCCTCGGGCACCTTATGGCCGTTCTGCTGTGAGTCAAAGATTTTCGATTCGGACGAAAAACTGATAGTGAATTGTAACATTCAGGGCCACCTAATGACGATGAACCACACAAATTGCGTCCCAATTCAATACATCGTCCTCCAGCCGACTTGACTCCATGGGTCTATTGCAGCCTCGAGCACCTTATGGCCGTTCTCCTGTGAGTCTAGATTATCGAATGGGACGAAAAACTGATAGTGAATTGTAACGTTCAGGGCCACCTAATGACGATGGATCACTCAAATTGCGTCCCGATTCAATACATCGTCCTCCAGCCGACTTGTCTCCATGGGTCTATTGCTGCCTCGGGCACCTTATGGTCGTTCTCCCGTGAGACTAGATTATCGAATGGGACGAAAAACTGATAGTTAATTGTAACATTCAGGGCCTCCTAATGACGATGGAACACTCAAATTGCGTCCCGATTCAATACGTCCTCCAGCAGACATGTCTCCATGGGTCTATTGCTGCCTTGGGCACCTTATGGCCGTTCTGCTGTGAGTTAAAGATTTTCGAATCGGACGGAAAACTGATAGTGAATTGTAACATTCAGGGCCACGTAATGATTATGGATCACTCAAATTGCGTCCGGATTCAATACATCGTCCTCCAGCCGACTTGTCTCCATGGGTCTATTGCTGCCTCGGGCACCTTATGGCCGTTCTGCTGTGAGTCAAAGATTTTCGAATCGGACGAAAAACTGATAGTGAATTGTAACGTTCTGGGCCACCTAATGACGATGGATCACTCAAATTGCGTCCCGATTCAATACATCGTCCTCCAGCAGACTTGTCTCCATGGGTCTATTGCTGCCTCGGGCACCTTATGGCTGTTCTGCTGTTAGTCAAAGATTTTCGAATCGGACGAAAAACTGATAGTGAATTGTAACGTTCAGGGCCTCCTAATGACGATGGAACACTCAAATTGCGTCCCGATTCAATACCTCGTCCTCCAGCAGACTTGTCTCCATGGGTCTATTGCTGCCTCGGGCACCTTATGCTCGTTCTCCCGTGAGTCTAGATTATCGAATGGCACGAAAAACTGATAGTTAATTGTAACATTCAGGGCCTCCTAATGACGATGGAATACTCAAATTGCGTCCCGATTCAATACATCGTCCTGCAGCAGACTTGTCTCCATGGTTCTATTGCTGCCTCGGGCACCTTATGGCCGTTCTGCTGTGAGTCAAAGATTTTCGAATCTGACTAAAAACTGATAGTGAATTGTAACTTTCAGGGCCACCTAATGACGATGGATCACGCAAAATGCGTCCCGATTCAATACATCGTCCTCCAGCCGACTTGATTCCATGGGTCTATTGCTCCCTCGTGCACCTTATGGCCGTTATGCTGTGAGTCAAAGATTTTCGAATCGGACGAAAAACTGATAGTGAATTGTAACATTCAGGGCCTCCTAATGACGATGGAACACTCAAATTGCGTCCCGATTCAATACATCGACCTGCAGCAGACTTGTCTCCATGGGTCTATTGCTGCCTCGGGCACCTTATGGCCGTTCTGCTGTGAGTCAAAGATTTTCGAATCTGACGAAAAACTGACAGTGAATTGTAACATTCTGGGCCACCTAATGACGATGGATCACTCAAATTGCGTCCCGATTCAATACATCGTCCTCCAGCAGACTTGTCTTCATGGGTTTATTACTGCCTCGGGCACCTTATGGCCGTTCTGCTGTGACTCAAATATTTTCGAATCGGACGAAAAACTGATAGTGAATTGTAACGTTCAGGGCCTCCTAATGACGATGGAACACTCAAATTGCGTCCCGATTCAATACATCGTCCTGAAGCAGACTTGTCTCCATGGGTCTATTGCTGTCTCGGGCACATTATGGCCGCTCTGCTGTGAGTCTAGATTATCGAATGGGACGAAAAACTGATAGTGAATTGTAACGTTCAGGGCCACCTAATGACGATGGATCACTCAAATTGCGTCCTGATTCAATACATCGTCCTCCAGTAGCTGCCTCGGGCACCTTATGGCCGTTCTGCTGTGAGTTAAAGATTTTCGAATCGGACGAAAAACTGATAGTGAATTGTAACATTCAGGGCCACCTAATGACGATGGACCACTCAAATTGCGTCCGGATTCAATACATCGTCAACCAGCCGACTTGTCTCCATGGGTCTATTGCTGCTTCGGGCACCTTATGGCCGTTCTGCTGTGAGTCAAAGATTTTCGAATCGGACGAAAAACTGGTAGTGAATTGTAACGTTCAGGGCCACCTAATGACGATGGATCACTCAAATTGCGTCCCGATTCAATACATCGTCGTCCAGCAGACTTGTCTCCATTGGTCTATTGCTGCCTCGGGCACCTTATGGCCATTCTGCTGTTAGTCAAAGATTGTCGAATCGGACGAAAAACTGATAGTGAATTGTAACGTTCAGGGCCTCCTAATGACGATGGAACACTCAAATTGCGTCCCGGTTCAATACCTCGTCCTCCAGCAGACTTGTCTCCATGGGTCTGTTGCTGCCTCGGGCACCTTATGGCCGTTCTGCTGTGAGTCAAAGATTTTTGAATCGGACGAAAAACTGATAGTGAATTGTAACTTTCAGGGCCACCTAATGACGATCGATCACTCAAATTGCGTCCCGATTCAATACATCGTCCTCCAGCAGACTTGTCTCCATGGGTTATTGCTGCCTCGGGCACTTTATGGCCGTTCTGCTGTGACTCAAAGATTTTCGAATCGGTCGAAAAACTGATAGTGAATTGTTACGTTCAGGGCCTCCTAATGACGATGGAACACTCAAATTGCGTCCCGATTCAATACATCGTCCTCCAGCAGACTTGTCTCCATGGGTCTATTGCTGCCTCGGGCACCTTGTGGCCGTTCTGCTGTGAGTCAAAGATTTTCGAATCGGACGAAAAACTGATAGTGAATTGTAACGTTCAGGGAAATCTAATGACGATGGATCACTCAAATTGCGTCCCGATTCAATACATCGTCCTCCAGCCGACTTGACTCCATGGGTCTATTGCTGCCTCGGGCAGCTTATGGCCGTTCTGCTGTGAGTCTAGATTATCGAATGGGACGAAAAACTGATAGTTAATTGTAACAACAGGGCCTCCTAATGACGATGGAACACTCAAAATGCGTCCCGATTCAATACATCGTCTTCCAGCAGACTTGTCTCCATGGGTCTATTGCTGCCTCGGGCACCTTATGGTCGTTCTCCCGTGAGTCTAGATTATCGAATGGGACGAAAAACTGATAGTTAATTGTAACATCAGGGCCTCCTAATGACGATGGAACACTCAAATTACGTCCCGATTCAATACATCGTCCTCCAGCAGACTTGTCTCCATGGGTCTATTGCTGCCTCAGGCACATTATGGCCGTTCTGCTGTGAGTCAAAGATTTTCGAATCGGACGAAAAACTGATAGTGAATTGTAACGTTCAGGGCCTCCTAATGCCGATGGAACACTCAAATTGCGTCCCGATTGAATACCTCGTCCTCCAGCAGACTTGTCTCCATGGGTCTATTGCTGCCTCGGGCACCTTATGGTCGTTCTCCCGTGAGTCTAGATTATCGAATGGGACGAAAAACTGATAGTTAATTGTAACATTCAGGGCCTCCTAATGACGATGGCACACTCAAATTGCGTCCCGATTCAATACATCGTCCTCCAGCAGACTTGTCTCCATGGGTCTATTGCTGCCTCGGGCACCTTATGGCCGTTCTGCTGTGAGTCAAAGATTTTCGAATCGGACGAAAAACTGATAGTGAATTGTACCATTCAGGGCCACCTAATGACGATGGATCACTCAAATTGCGTCCCGATTCAATACATCGTCCTCCAGCCGACTTGTCTCCATGGGTCTATTGCTGCCTCGGGCACCTTATGGCAGTTCTGCTATGAGTCAAAGATTTTCGAATCGGACGAAAAACTGATAGTGAATTGTACCATTCAGTGCCACCTAATGACGATAGATCACTCAAATTGCGTCACGATTCAATACATCGTCCTCCAGCCGACTTGTCTCCATGGGTCTATTGCTGCATCGGGCACCTTAAGGCCGTTCTGCTGTGAGTCAAAGATTTTCGAATCGGACGAAAAACTGATAGTGAATTGTAACATTCATGCCACCTAATGACGATGGACCACACAAATTGCGTCCCGAGTCAATACATCGTCCTCCAGCAGACTTGTCTCCATGGGTCTATTGCTGCCTCGGGCACCTTATGGCCGTTCTGCTGTGAGTCAAAGATTTTCGAATCGGACGAAAAACTGATAGTGAATTGTAACGTTCAGGGCCTCCTAATGACGATGGAACACTCAAATTGCGTCCCGATTCAATACATCGTCCTGCAGCAGACTTGTCTCCATGGGTCTATTGCTGCCTCGGGCACCTTATGGCCGTTCTGCTGTGAGTCAAAGATTTTCGAATGTGACGAAAAACTGATAGTGAATTGTAACATTTTGGGCCACCTAATGACGATGGATCACTCAAATTGCGTCCCGATTCAATACATCGTCCTCCAGCCGACTTGTATCCATGGGTCTATTGCTGCCTCGGGCACCTTATGGCCGTTCTGCTGTGAGTCAAAGATTTTTGAATCGGACGAAAAACTGATAGTGAATTGTATCGTTCAGGGCCACCTAATGACGATGGATCACTCAAATTGCGTCCCGATTCAATACATCGTCCTCCAGCAGACTTGTCTCCATGGGTTTATTGCTGCCTCGGGCACCTTATGGCCGTTCTGCTGTGAGTCAAAGATTTTCGAATCGGACGAAAAACTGATAGTGAATTGTAACATTCAGGGCCACCTAATGACGATGGACCACACAAATTGCGTCCCGATTCAATACATCGTCCTCCAGCCGACTTGTCTCCATGGGTCTATTGCTGCCTCGGGCACCTTATGGTCGTTCTCCCGTGAGACTAGATTATCGAATGGGACGAAAAACTGATAGTTAATTGTAACATTCAGGGCCACCTAATGACGATGAACCACACAAATTGCGTCCCAATTCAATACATCGTCCTCCAACCGACTTGACTCCATGGGGCTATTGCTGCCTCGAGCACCTTATGGCCGTTCTCCTGTGAGTCTAGATTATCGAATGGGACGAAAAACTGATAGTGAATTGTAACGATCAGGGCCACCTAATGACGATGGATCACTCAAATTGCGTCCCGATTCAATACATCGTCCTCCAGCCGACTTGTCTCCATGGGTCTATTGCTGCCTCGGGCACCTTATGGTCGTTCTCCCGTGAGACTTGATTATCGAATGGGACGAAAAACTGATAGTTAATTGTAACATTCAGGGCCTCCTAATGACGATGGAACACTCAAATTGCGTCCCGATTTAATACGTCCTCCAGCAGACATGTCTCCATGGGTCTATTGCTGCCTTGGGCACCTTATGGCCGTTCTGCTGTGAGTTAAAGATTTTCGAATCGGACGGAAAACTGATAGTGAATTGTAACATTCAGGGCCACGTAATGATTATGGATCACTCAAATTGCGTCCGGATTCAATACATCGTCCTCCAGCCGACTTGTCACCATGGGTCTATTGCTGCCTCGGGCACCTTATGGCCGTTCTGCTGTGAGTCAAAGATTTTCGAATCGGACGAAAAACTGATAGTGAATTGTAACGTTCTGGGCCACCTAATGACGATGGATCACTCAAATTGCGTCCCGATTCAATACATCGTCCTCCAGCAGACTTGTCTCCATGGGTCTATTGCTGCCTCGGGCACCTTATGGCTGTTCTGCTGTTAGTCAAAGATTTTCGAATCGGACGAAAAACTGATAGTGAATTGTAACGTTCAGGGCCTCCTAATGACGATGGAACACTCAAATTGCGTCCCGATTCAATACCTCGTCCTCCAGCAGACTTGTCTCCATGGGTCTATTGCTGCCTCGGGCACCTTATGCTCGTTCTCCCGTGAGTCTAGATTATCGAATGGCACGAAAAACTGATAGTTAATTGTAACATTCAGGGCCTCCTAATGACGATGGAACACTCAAATTGCGTCCCGATTCAATACATCGACCTGCAGCAGACTTGTCTCCATGGGTCTATTGCTGCCTCGGGCACCTTATGGCCGTTCTGCTGTGAGTCAAAGATTTTCGAATCTGACGAAAAACTGACAGTGAATTGTAATATTCTGGGCCACCTAATGACGATGGATCACTCAAATTGCGTCCCGATTCAATACATCGTCCTCCAGCCGACTTGTCTCCATGGGTCTATTGCTGCCTCGAGCACCTTATGGACGTACTGCTGTGAGTCAAAGATTTTCGAATGGGACAAAAAACTGATAGTGATTTGTAACGTTCAGGGCCACCTAATGACGATGGAACACTCAAATTGCGTCCCGATTCAATACATCGTCCTCCAGCAGACTTGTCTTCATGGGTTTATTACTGCCTCGGGCACCTTATGGCCGTTCTGCTGTGACTCAAATATTTTCGAATCGGACGAAAAACTGATAGTGAATTGTAACGTTCAGGGCCTCCTAATGACGATGGAACACTCAAATTGCGTCCCGATTCAATACATCGTCCTGAAGCAGACTTGTCTCCATGGGTCTATTGCTGTCTCGGGCACATTATGGCCGCTCTGCTGTGAGTCTAGATTATCGAATGGGACGAAAAACTGATAGTGAATTGTAACGTTCAGGGCCACCTAATGACGATGGATCACTCAAATTGCGTCCTGATTCAATACATCGTCCTCCAGTAGCTGCCTCGGGCACCTTATGGCCGTTCTGCTGTGAGTTAAAGATTTTCGAATCGGACGAAAAACTGATAGTGAATTGTAACATTCAGGGCCACCTAATGACGATGGACCACTCAAATTGCGTCCGGATTCAATACATCGTCAACCAGCCGACTTGTCTCCATGGGTCTATTGCTGCTTCGGGCACCTTATGGCCGTTCTGCTGTGAGTCAAAGATTTTCGAATCGGACGAAAAACTGGTAGTGAATTGTAACGTTCAGGGCCACCTAATGACGATGGATCACTCAAATTGCGTCCCGATTCAATACATCGTCGTCCAGCAGACTTGTCTCCATTGGTCTATTGCTGCCTGGGGCACCTTATGGCCATTCTGCTGTTAGTCAAAGATTGTCGAATCGGACGAAAAACTGATAGTGAATTGTAACGTTCAGGGCCTCCTAATGACGATGGAACACTCAAATTGCGTCCCGGTTCAATACCTCGTCCTCCAGCAGACTTGTCTCCATGGGTCTGTTGCTGCCTCGGGCACCTTATGGCCGTTCTGATGTGAGTCAAAGATTTTTGAATCGGACGAAAAGCTGATAGTGAATTGTAACTTTCAGGGCCACCTAATGACGATCGATCACTCAAATTGCGTCCCGATTCAATACATCGTCCTCCAGCAGACTTGTCTCCATGGGTTATTGCTGCCTCGGGCACTTTATGGCCGTTCTGCTGTGACTCAAAGATTTTCGAATCGGTCGAATAACTGATAGTGAATTGTTACGTTCAGGGCCTCCTAATGACGATGGAACACTCAAATTGCGTCCCGATTCAATACATCGTCCTCCAGCAGACTTGTCTCCATGGGTCTATTGCTGCCTCGGGCACCTTGTGGCCGTTCTGCTGTGAGTCAAAGATTTTCGAATCGGACGAAAAACTGATAGTGAATTGTAACGTTCAGGGAAATCTAATGACGATGGATCACTCAAATTGCGTCCCGATTCAATACATCGTCCTCCAGCCGACTTGACTCCATGGGTCTATTGCTGCCTCGGGCACCTTATGGCCGTTCTGCTGTGAGTCTAGATTATCGAATGGGACGAAAAACTGATAGTTAATTGTAACATCAGGGCCTCCTAATGTCGATGGATCACTCAAAATGCGTCCCGATTCAATACATCGTCCTCCAGCAGACTTGTCTCCATGGGTCTATTGCTGCCTCGGGCACCTTATGGTCGTTCTCCCGTGAGTCTAGATTATCGAATGGGACGAAAAACTGATAGTTAATTGTAACATTCAGGGCCTCCTAATGACGATGGAACACTCAAATTGCGTCCCGATTCAATACATCGTCCTCCAGCAGACTTGTCTCCATGGGTCTATTGCTGCCTCGGGCACCTTATGGCCGCTCTGCTGTGAGTCAAAGATTTTCGAATCGGACGAAAAACTGGTAGTGAATTGTACCATTCAGGGCCACCTAATGACGATGGATCACTCAAATTGCGTCCCGATTCAATACATCGTCCTCCAGCCGACTTGTCTCCATGGGTCTATTGCTGCATCGGGCTCCTTATGGCCGTTCTGCTGTGAGTCAAAGATTTTCGAATCGGACGAAAAACTGATAGTGAATTGTAACGTTCAGGGCCACCTAATGACGATGGATCACTCAAATTGCGTCCCGATTCAATACATCGTCCTCCAGCAGACTTGTCTCCATGGGTTTATTGCTGCCTCGGGCACCTTATGGCCGTTCTGCTGTGAGTCAAAGATTTTCGAATCGGAGGAAAAACTGATAGTGAATTGTAACATTCAGGGCCACCTAATGACGATGGACCACACAAATTGCGTCCCGATTCAATACATCGTCCTCCAGCCGACTTGACTCCATGGGTCTATTGCTGCCTCGGCCACCTTATGGCCGTTCTGCTGTGAGTCTAGAATATCGAATGGGACGAAAAACTGATAGTTAATTGTAACATTCAGGGCCACCTAATGACGATGAACCACACAAATTGCGTGCCAATTCAATACATCGTCCTCCAGCCGACTTGACTCCATGGGTCTATTGCTGCCTCGATCACCTTATGGCCGTTCTGCTGTGAGTCTAGATTATCGAATGGGACGAAAAACTGATAGTGAATTGTAACGTTCAGGGCCACCTAATGACGATGGATCACTCAAATTGCGTCCAGATTAAATACATCGTCCTCCAGCCGACGTGTCTCCATGGGTCTATTGCTGCCTCGGGCACCTTATGGTCGTTCTCCCGTGAGTCTAGATTATCGAATGGGACGAAAAACTGATAGTTAATTGTAACATTCAGGGCCTCCTAATGACGATGGAACACTCAAATTGCGTCCCGATTCAATACGTCCTCCAGCAGAGTTGTCTCCATGGGTCTATTGCTGCCTCGGGCACCTTATGGCCGTTCTGCTGTGAGTTAAAGATTTTCGAATCGGACGGAAAACTGATAGTGAATTGTAACATTCAGGGCCACCTAATGATTATGGATCACTCAAATTGCGTCCGGATTCAATACATCGTCCTCCAGCCGACTTGTCTCCATGGGTCTATTGCTGCCTCGGGCACCTTATGGCCGTTCTGCTGTGAGTCAAAGATTTTCGAATCGGACGAAAAACTGATAGTGAATTGTAACGTTCAGGGCCACCTAATGACGATGGATCACTCAAATTGCGTCCTGATTCAATACATCGTCCTCCAGTAGCTGCCTCGGGCACCTTATGGCCGTTCTGCTGTGAGTTAAAGATTTTCGAATCGGACGAAAAACTGATAGTGAATTGTAACATTCAGGGCCACCTAATGACGATGCACCACTCAAATTGCGTCCGGATTCAATACATCGTTAACCAGCCGACTTGTCTCCATGGGTCTATTGCTGCTTCGGGCACCTTATGGCCGTTCTGCTGTGAGTCAAAGATTTTCGAATCGGACGAAAAACTGATAGTGAATTGTAACGTTCAGGGCCACCTAATGACGATGGATCACTCAAATTGCGTCCCGATTCAATACATCGTCGTCCAGCAGACTTGTCTCCATTGGTCTATTGCTGCCTCTGGCACCTTATGGCCATTCTGCTGTTAGTCAAAGATTGTCGAATCGGACGAAAAACTGATTGTGAATTGTAACGTTCAGGGCCTCCTAATGACGATGGAACACTCAAATTGCGTCCCGGTTCAATACCTCGTCCTCCAGCAGACTTGTCTCCATGGGTCTGTTGCTGCCTCGGGCACCTTATGGCCGTTCTGCTGTGAGTCAAAGATTTTTGAATCGGACGAAAAACTGATAGTGAATTGTAACTTTCAGGGCCACCTAATGACGATCGATCACTCAAATTGCGTCCCGATTCAATACATCGTCCTCCAGCAGACTTGTCTCCATGGGTTATTGCTGCCTCGGGCACTTTATGGCCGTTCTGCTGTGACTCAAAGATTTTTCGAATCGGTCGAAAAACTGATAGTGAATTGTTACGTTCAGGGCCTCCTAATGACGATGGAACACTCAAATTGCGTCCCGATTCAATACATCGTCCTCCAGCAGACTTGTCTCCATGGGTCTATTGCTGCCTCGGGCACCTTGTGGCCGTTCTGCTGTGAGTCAAAGATTTTCGAATCGGACGAAAAACTGATAGTGAATTGTAACGTTCAGGGAAATCTAATGACGATGGATCACTCAAATTGCGTCCCGATTCAATACATCGTCCTCCAGCCGACTTGACTCCATGGGTCTATTGCTGCCTCGGGCACCTTATGGTCGTTCTCCCGTGAGTCTAGATTATCGAATGGGACGAAAAACTGATAGTTAATTGTAACATTCAGGGCCTCCTAATGACGATGGAACACTCAAATTGCGTCCCGATTCAATACATCGTCCTCCAGCAGACTTGTCTCCATGGGTCTATTGCTGCCTCGGGCACCTTATGGCCGCTCTGCTGTGAGTCAAAGATTTTCGAATCGGACGAAAAACTGGTAGTGAATTGTACCATTCAGGGCCACCTAATGACGATGGATCACTCAAATTGCGTCCCGATTCAATACATCGTCCTCCAGCCGACTTGTCTCCATGGGTCTATTGCTGCATCGGGCTCCTTATGGCCGTTCTGCTGTGAGTCAAAGATTTTCGAATCGGACGAAAAACTGATAGTGAATTGTAACGTTCAGGGCCACCTAATGACGATGGATCACTCAAATTGCGTCCCGATTCAATACATCGTCCTCCAGCAGACTTGTCTCCATGGGTTTATTGCTGCCTCGGGCACCTTATGGCCGTTCTGCTGTGAGTCAAAAATTTCGAATCGGAGGAAAAACTGATAGTGAATTGTAACATTCAGGGCCACCTAATGACGATGGACCACACAAATTGCGTCCCGATTCAATACATCGTCCTCCAGCCGACTTGACTCCATGGGTCTATTGCTGCCTCGGCCACCTTATGGCCGTTCTGCTGTGAGTCTAGATTATCGAATGGGACGAAAAACTGATAGTTAATTGTAACATTCAGGGCCACCTAATGACGATGAACCACACAAATTGCGTGCCAATTCAATACATCGTCCTCCAGCCGACTTGACTCCATGGGTCTATTGCTGCCTCGATCACCTTATGGCCGTTCTGCTGTGAGTCTTGATTATCGAATGGGACGAAAAACTGATAGTGAATTGTAACGTTCAGGGCCACCTAATGACGATGGATCACTCAAATTGCGTTCAGATTCAATACATCGTCCTCCAGCCGACGTGTCTCCATGGGTCTATTGCTGCCTCGGGCACCTTATGGTCGTTCTCCCGTGAGTCTAGATTATCGAATGGGACGAAAAACTGATAGTTAATTGTAACATTCAGGGCCTCCTAATGACGATGGAACACTCAAATTGCGTCCCGATTCAATACGTCCTCCAGCAGAGTTGTCTCCATGGGTCTATTGCTGCCTCGGGCACCTTATGGCCGTTCTGCTGTGAGTTAAAGATTTTCGAATCGGACGGAAAACTGATAGTGAATTGTAACATTCAGGGCCACCTAATGATTATGGATCACTCAAATTGCGTTCGGGTTCAATACATCGTCCTCCAGCCGACTTGTCTCCATGGGTCTATTGCTGCCTCGGGCACCTTATGGCCGTTCTGCTGTGAGTCAAAGATTTTCGAATCGGACGAAAAACTGATAGTGAATTGTAACGTTCAGGGCCACCTAATGACGATGGATCACTCAAATTGCGTCCTGATTCAATACATCGTCCTCCAGTAGCTGCCTCGGGCACCTTATGGCCGTTCTGCTGTGAGTTAAAGATTTTCGAATCGGACGAAAAACTGATAGTGAATTGTAACATTCAGGGCCACCTAATGACGATGGACCACTCAAATTGCGTCCGGATTCAATACATCGTTAACCAGCCGACTTGTCTCCATGGGTCTATTGCTGCTTCGGGCACCTTATGGCCGTTCTGCTGTGAGTCAAAGATTTTCGAATCGGACGAAAAACTGATAGTGAATTGTAACGTTCAGGGCCACCTAATGACGATGGATCACTCAAATTGCGTCCCGATTCAATACATCGTCGTCCAGCAGACTTGTCTCCATTGGTCTATTGCTGCCTCGGGCACCTTATGGCCATTCTGCTGTTAGTCAAAGATTGTCGAATCGGACGAAAAACTGATAGTGAATTGTAACGTTCAGGGCCTCCTAATGACGATGGAACACTCAAATTGCGTCCCGGTTCAATACCTCGTCCTCCAGCAGACTTGTCTCCATGGGTCTGTTGCTGCCTCGGGCACCTTATGGCCGTTCTGCTGTGAGTCAAAGATTTTTGAATCGGACGAAAAACTGATAGTGAATTGTAACTTTCAGGGCCACCTAATGACGATCGATCACTCAAATTGCGTCCCGATTCAATACATCGTCCTCCAGCAGACTTGTCTCCATGGGTTATTGCTGCCTCGGGCACTTTATGGCCGTTCTGCTGTGAGTCAAAGATTTTCGAATCGGTCGAAAAACTGATAGTGAATTGTTACGTTCAGGGCCTCCTAATGACGATGGAACACTCAAATTGCGTCCCGATTCAATACATCGTCCTCCAGCAGACTTGTCTCCATGGGTCTATTGCTGCCTCGGGCACCTTGTGGCCGTTCTGCTGTGAGTCAAAGATTTTCGAATCGGACGAAAAACTGATAGTGAATTGTAACGTTCAGGGAAATCTAATGACGATGGATCACTCAAATTGCGTCCCGATTCAATACATCGTCCTCCAGCCGACTTGACTCCATGGGTCTATTGCTGCCTCGGGCACCTTATGGCCGTTCTGCTGTGAGTCTAGATTATCGAATGGGACGAAAAACTGATAGTTAATTGTAACATCAGGGCCTCCTAATGACGATGGAACACTCAAAATGCGTCCCGATTCAATACATCGTCCTCCAGCAGACTTGTCTCCATGGGTCTATTGCTGCCTCGGGCACCTTATGGTCGTTCTCCCGTGAGTCTAGATTATCGAATGGGACGAAAAACTGATAGTTAATTGTAACATTCAGGGCCTCCTAATGACGATGGAACACTCAAATTGCGTCCCGATTCAATACATCGTCCTCCAGCAGACTTGTCTCCATGGGTCTATTGCTGCATCGGGCTCCTTATGGCCGTTCTGCTGTGAGTCAAAGATTTTCGAATCGGACGAAAAACTGATAGTGAATTGTAACGTTCAGGGCTACCTAATGACGATGGATCACTCAAATTGCGTCCCGATTCAATACATCGTCCTCCAGCAGACTTGTCTCCATGGGTTTATTGCTGCCTCGGGCACCTTATGGCCGTTCTGCTGTGAGTCAAAGATTTTCGAATCGGAGGAAAAACTGATAGTGAATTGTAACATTCAGGGCCACCTAATGACGATGGACCACACAAATTGCGTCCCGATTCAATACATCGTCCTCCAGCCGACTTGACTCCATGGGTCTATTGCTGCCTCGGCCACCTTATGGCCGTTCTGCTGTGAGTCTAGATTATCGAATGGGACGAAAAACTGATAGTTAATTGTAACATTCAGGGCCACCTAATGACGATGAACCACACAAATTGCGTCCCAATTCAATACATCGTCCTCCAGCCGACTTGACTCCATTGGTCTATTGCTGCCTCGATCACCTTATGGCCGTTCTGCTGTGAGTCTAGATTATCGAATGGGACGAAAAACTGATAGTGAATTGTAACGTTCAGGGCCACCTAATGACGATGGATTACTCAAATTGCGTCCAGATTCAATACATCGTCCTCCAGCCGACTTGTCTCCATGGGTCTATTGCTGCCTCGGGCACCTTATGGTCGTTCTCCCGTGAGTCTAGATTATCGAATGGGACGAAAAACTGATAGTTAATTGTAACATTCAGGGCCTCCTAATGACGATGGAACACTCAAATTGCGTCCCGATTCAATACGTCTTCCAGCAGAGTTGTCTCCATGGGTCTATTGCTGCCTCGGGCACCTTATGGCCGTTCTGCTGTGAGTTAAAGATTTTCGAATCGGACGGAAAACTGATAGTGAATTGTAACATTCAGGGCCACCTAATGATTATGGATCACTCAAATTGCGTCCGGATTCAATACATCGTCCTCCAGCCGACTTGTCTCCATGGGTCTATTGCCGCCTCGGGCACCTTATGGCCGTTCTGCTGTGAGTCAAAGATTTTCGAATCGGACGAAAAACTGATAGTGAATTGTAACGTTCAGGGCCACCTAATGACGATGGATCACTCAAATTGCGTCCCGATTCAATACATCGTCCTCCAGCAGACTTGTCTCCATGGGTCTATTGCTGCCTCGGGCACCTTATGGCTGTTCTGCTGTTAGTCAAAGATTTTCGAATCGGACGAAAAACTGATAGTGAATTGTAACGTTCAGGGCCTCCTAATGACGATGGAACACTCAAATTGCGTCCCGATTCAATACCTCGTCCTCAAGCAGACTTGTCTCCATGGGTCTATTGCTGCCTCGGGCACCTTATGCTCGTTCTCCCGTGAGTCTAGATTATCGAATGGCACGAAAAACTGATAGTTAATTGTAACATTCAGGGCCTCCTAATGACGATGGAACACTCAAATTGCGTCCTGATTCAATACATCGTCCTCCAGCAGACTTGTCTTCATGGGTCTATTGCTGCCTCGAGCACCTTATGGCCGTTCTGCTGTGAGTCAAAGATTTTCGAATCTGAAGAAAAACTGATAGTGAATTGTAGCTTTCAGGGCCACCTAATGACGATGGATCACGCAAAATGCGTCCCGATTCAATACATCGTCCTCCAGCCGACTTGTCTCCATGGGTCTATTGCTCCCTGGGGCACCTTATGGCCGTTATGCTGTGAGTCAAAGATTTTCGAATCGGACGAAAAACTGATAGTGAATTGTAACATTCAGGGCCTCCTAATGACGATGGATCACTCAAATTGCGTCCCGATTCAATACATCGACCTGCAGAAGACTTGTCTCCATGGGTCTATTGCTGCCTCGGGCACCTTATGGCCGTTCTGCTGTGAGTCAAAGATTTTCGAATCTGACGAAAAACTGATAGTGAATTGTACCATTCAGGGCCACCTAATGACGATGGATCACTCAAATTGCGTCCCGATTCAATACATCGTCCTCCAGCCGACTTGTCTCCATGGGTCTACTGCTGCCTCGAGCACTTTATGGACGTACTGCTGTGAGTCAAAGATTTGCGAATGGGACAAAAATCTGATAGTGAGTTGTAACGTTCAGGGCCACCTAATGACGATGGAACACTCAAATTGCGTCCCGATTCAATACATCGTCCTCCAGCAGACTTGTCTTCATGAGTCTATTGCTGCCTCGGGCACATTATGGCCGTTCTGCTGTGAGTCTAGATTATCGAATGGGACGATAAACTGATAGTGAATTGTAACGTTCAGGGCCACCTAATGACGATGGATCACTCAAATTGCGTCCCGATTCAATACATCGTCCTCCAGCAGACTTGTCTCCATGGGTCTATTGCTGCCTCGGGCACCTTATGGCCGTTCTGCTGTGAGTCAAAGATTTTCGAATCGGACGAAAAACTGATAGTGAATTGTAACGTTCAGGGCCACCTAATGACGATGGATCACTCAAATTGCGTCCCGATTCAATACATCGTCGTCCAGCAGACTTGTCTGCATTGGTCTATTGCTGCCTCGGGCACCTTATGGCCATTCTGCTGTTAGTCAAAGATTTTCGAATCGGACGAAAAACTGAAAGTGAATTGTAATATTCAGGGCCACCTAATGACGATAAACCACACAAATTGCGTTCCGTTTCAATACATCGTCCTCCAGCCGACTTGACTCCAAGGGTCTATTGCTGCCTCGGGCACCTTATGGCCGTTCCGCTGTGAGTCTAGATTATCGAATGGGACGAAAAACTGATAGTGAATTGTAACATTCAGGGCCTCCTAATGCCGATGGAACACTCAAATTGCGTCCCGATTCAATACCTCGTCCTCCAGCAGACTTGTCTCCATGGGTCTATTGCTGCCTCGGGCACCTTATGGTCGTTCTCCCGTGAGTCTAGATTATCGAATGGGACGAAAAACTGATAGTTAATTGTAACATTCAGGACCTCCTAATGACGATGGCACACTCAAATTGCGTCCCAATTCAATACATCGTCCTCCAGCAGACTTGTCTCCATGGGTCTATTGCTGCCTCTGGCACCTTATGGTCGTTCTGCTGTGAGTCAAAGATTTTCGAATCGGACGAAAAACTGATAGTGAATTGTACCATTCAGGGCCACCTAATGACGGTGGATCACTCAAATTGCGCCCCAATTCAATTCATCATTCTCCAGCCGACTTGTCTCCATGGGTCTATTGCTGCCTCGGGCACCTTATGGCCGTTTTGCTGTGAGTCAAAGATTTTCGAATCGGACGAAAAACTGATAGTGAATTGTACCATTCAGGGCCACGTAATGACGATGGATCACTCAAATTGCGTCCGGATTCAATACATCGTCCTCCAGCAGACTTGTCTCCATGGGTCTATTGCTGCCTCGGGCACCTTATGGTCGTTCTCCCGTGAGTCTAGATTATCGAATGGGACGAAAAACTGATAGTTAATTGGATCATTCAGGGCCTCCTAATGACGATGGAACACTCAAATTGCGCCCCGATTCAATACATCGTCCTCCAGCAGACTTGTCTCCATGGGTCTAATGCTGCCTCGGGCACCTTATGGCCGATCTGCTGTGACTCAAAGATTTTCAAATAGGACGAAAAACTGATAGTGAATTGTACGTTCAGGGCCTCCTATTGACGATGGACCACACAGAATGCGTCCCGACTCAATACATCGTCCTCCAGCCGACTTGACTCCATGGGTCTATTGCTGCCTCGGGCACCTTATGGCCGTTCTGCTGTGAGTCTAGATTATCGAATGGGACGAAAAACTGATAGTTAATTGTAACATTCAGGGCCTCCTAATGACGATGGCACACTCAAATT
This sequence comes from Schistocerca cancellata, assembly GCF_023864275.1. NCBI lineage: Eukaryota > Metazoa > Arthropoda > Insecta > Orthoptera > Acrididae > Schistocerca > Schistocerca cancellata. Next base: position 517,966 of record NW_026047169.1, on the reverse strand, counting down.
GCGTCCCGATTCAATACATCGTCCTCCAGCAGGCTTGTCTCCATGGGTCTATTGCTGCCTCTGGCACCTTATGGTCGTTCTGCTGTGAGTCAAAGATTTTCGAATCGGACGAAAAACTGATAGTGAATTGTACCATTCAGGGCCACCTATTGACGATGGATCACTCAAATTGCGCCCCGATTCAATACATCGTCCTCCAGCCGACTTGTCTCCATGGGTCTATTGCTGCATCGGGCACCTTATGGCCGTTCTGCTGTGAGTCAAAGATTTTCGAAACGGACGAAAAACTGATAGTGAATTGTAACATTCAGGGCCACATAATGACGATGGACCACACAAATTGCGTCCCGATTCAATACATCGTCCTCCAAATAAATGGTTCAAATGGCTCTGAGCACTATGGGATTTAACATCTATGGTCATCAGTCCCCTAGAACTTAGAACTACTTAAACCTAAGGACAGTACACAACACCCAGCCATCACGAGGCAGAGAAAATCCCTGACCCCGCCGGGAATCGAACCCGGGAACCCGGGCGTGGGAAGCGAGAACGCTACCGCACGACCACGAGATGCGGGCTCATCGTCCTCCAGCCGACTTGACTCCATGGGTCTACTGCTGCCTCGGCCACCTTATGGCCGTTCTGCTGTGAGTCTAGATTATCGAATGGAACGAAAAACTGATAGTTATTTTTAACATTCAGGGCCTCCTAATGACGATGGAACACTCAAATTGCGTCCCGATTCAATACATCGTCCCCCAGCAGACTTGTCTCCATGGGTCTATTGCTGCCTCGGGCACCTTATGGCCGTTCTGCTGTGAGTCAAAGATTTTCGAATCGGACGAAAAACTGATAGTGAATTGTAACGTTCAGGGCCTCCTAATGACGATGGAACACTCAAATTGCGTCCCGATTCAATACATCGTCCTGCAGCAGACTTGTCTCCATGGGTCTATTGCAGCCTCTGGCACCTTATGGCCGTTCTGCTGTGAGTCAAAAATTTTCGAATCTGACAAAAAACTGATAGTGAATTGTAACATTTTGGGTCACCTAATGACGATGGATCACTCAAATTGCGTCCCAATTCAATACATCGTCCTCCAGCCGACTTGACTCCATGGGTCTATTGCTGCCTCGGGCACCTTATGGCCGATCTGCTGTGAGTCTAGATTATCGAATGGGACGAAAAACTAATAGTTAATTGTAACATTCAGGGCCTCCTAATGACGATGGAACAATCAAATTGCGTCCCGATTCAATACATCGTCCTCCAGCAGACTTGTCTCCATGGGTCTAATGCTGCCTCGGGCACCTTATGGCCGTTCTGCTGTGAGTCAAAGATTTTCGAATCGGACGAAAAACTGATAGTGAATTGTAACGTACAGGGCCACCTAATGACGATGAACCACACAAATTGCGTCCCGATTCAATACATCGTCCTCCATCCGACTTGACTCCAAGGGTCTGTTGCTGCCACGGGCACCTTATGGCCGTTCCGCTGTGAGTCTAGATTATCGAATGGGACGAAAATCTGATAGTGAATTGTAACGTTCAGGGCCACCTAATGACGATGGATCACTCAAATTGCGTCCCGATTCAATACATCGTCCTCCAGCAGACTTGTCTTCATGGGTCTATTGCTGCCTCGGGCACCTTATGGCCGTTCTGCTGTGAGTCTAGTTTATCGAATGGGACGAAAAACTGATAGTTAATTGCAACATTCAGGGCCTCCCAATGACGATGGACCACACAAATTGCGTCCCGATTCAATACATCGTCCTCCAGCCGACTTGACTCCATGGGTCTATTGCTGCCTCGGGCACCTTATGGCCGCTCTGCTGTGAGTCTAGATTATTGAATGGGACGAAAAACTGATAGTTAATTGTAACATCAGGGCCTCCTAATGCCGATGGAACACTCAAATTGCGTCCCGATTCAATACATCGTCCTCCAGCAGACTTGTCTCCATGGGTCTATTGCTGCCTCGGGCACCTTATGGCCGTTTTGCTGTGAGTCAAAGATTTTCGAAACGGACGAAAAACTGATAGTGAATTGTAACGTTCAGGGCCACCTAATGACGATGGATCACTCAAATTGCGTCCCGATTCAATACATCGTCCTCCAGTAGACTTGTCTCCATGGGTCTATTGCTGCCTCGGGCACCTTATGGCCGTTCTGCTGTGAGTCAAAGATTTTCGAATGGGACGAAAAACTGATACTGAATTGTAACGTTCAGGGCCTCCTAATGCCGATGGAACACTCAAATTGCGTCCCGATTCAATACCTCGTCCTCCAGCAGACTTGTCTCCATGGGTCTATTGCTGCCTCGGGCACCTTATGGTCGTTCTCCCGTGAGTCTAGATTATCGAATGGGACGAAAAACTGATAGTTAATTGTAACATTCAGGGCCCCCTAATGACGATGGCACACTCAAATTGCGTCCCGATTCAATACATCGTCCTCCAGCAGACTTGTCTCCATGGGTCTATTGCTGCCTCTGGCACCTTATGGTCGTTCTGCTGTGAGTCAAAGATTTTCGAATCGGACGAAAAACTGATAGTGAATTGTACTATTCAGGGCCACCTAATGACGATGGATCACTCAAATTGCGCCCCGATTCAATACATCGTCCTCCAGCCGACTTGTCTCCATGGGTCTATTGCTGCCTCGGGCACCTTATGGCCGTTCTGCTGTGAGTCAAAGATTTTCGAATCGGACGAAAAACTGATAGTGAATTGTCCCATTCAGGGCCACCTAATGACGATGGATCACTCAAATTGCGTCCCGATTCAATACCTCGTCCTCCAGCAGACTTGTCTCCATGGGTCTATTGCTGCCTCGGGCACCTTATGGTCGTTCTCCCGTGAGTCTAGATTATCGAATGGGACGAAAAACTGATAGTTAATTGTAACATTCAGGGCCCCCTAATGACGATGGCACACTCAAATTGCGTCCCGATTCAATACATCGTCCTCCAGCAGACTTGTCTCCATGGGTCTATTGCTGCCTCTGGCACCTTATGGTCGTTCTGCTGTGAGTCAAAGATTTTCGAATCGGACGAAAAACTGATAGTGAATTGTACCATTCAGGGTCACCTAATGACGATGGATCACTCAAATTGCGCCCCGATTCAATACATCGTCCTCCAGCCGACTTGTCTCCATGGGTCTATTGCTGCCTCGGGCACCTTATGGCCGTTCTGCTGTGAGTCAAAGATTTTCGAATCGGACGAAAAACTGATAGTGAATTGTCCCATTCAGGGCCACCTAATGACGATGGATCACTCAAATTGCGTCCCGATTCAATACATCGCCCTCCAGCAGACTTGTCTCCATGGGTCTATTGCTGCCTCGGGCACCTTATGGCCGTTCTGCTGTGAGTCAAAGATTTTCGAATCGGATGAAAAAATGATAGTGAAATGTAACATTCAGGGCCACCTAATGACGATGAACCACACAAATTGCGTCCCGATTCAATACATCGTCCTCCAGCCGACTTGACTCCAAGGGTCTATTGCTACCTCGGGCGTCTTATGGCCGTTCCGCTGTGAGTCTAGATTATCGAATGGGACGAAAAACTGATAGTGAATTGTAACGTTCAGGGCCACCTAGTGACGATGGATCACTCAAATTGCGTCCCGATTCAATACATCGTCCTCCAGCAGACTTGTCTTCATGGGTCTATTGCTGCCTCGGGCACCTTATGGCCGTTCTGCTGTGAGTCTAGATTATCGAATGGGACGAAAAACTGATAGTTAATTGTAACATTCAGGGCCTCCTAATGACGATGGACCACACAAATTGCGTCCGGATTCAATACATCGTCCTCCAGCCGACTTTACTCCATGGGTCTATTGCTGCCTCGGGCACCTTATGGCCGTTCTGCTGTGAGTAAAAGATTTTCGAATCGGACGAAAAACTGATAGTGAATTGTAACGTTCAGGGCCACCTAATGATGATGGATCACTCAAATTGCGTCCCGATTCAATACATCGTCCTCCAGCAGACTTGTCTCCATGGGTCTATTGCTGTCTCGGGCAACTTATGGCCGTTCTGCTCTGAGTCAAAGATTTTCGAATCGGACGAAAAACTGATAGTGAATTGTAACGTTCAGGGCCTCCTAATGCCGATGGAAATTGCGTCCCGATTCAATACCTCGTCCTCCAGCAGACTTGTCTCCATGGGTCTATTGCTGCCTCGGGCACCTTATGGTCGTTCTCCCGTGAGTCTAGAATATCGAATGGGACGAAAAACTGATAGTTAATTGTAACATTCAGGGCCTCCTAATGACGATGGCACACTCAAATTGCGTCCCGATTCAATACATCGTCCTCCAGCAGACTTGTCTCCAAGGGTCTATTGCTGCCTCTGGCACCTTATGGTCGTTCCCTCTGTGAGTCAAAGATTTCCGAATCGGACGAAAAACTGATAGTGAATTGTACCATTCAGGGCCACCTATTGACGATGGGTCACTCAAATTGCGCCCCGATTCAATACATCGTCCTCCAGCCGACTTGTCTCCATGGGTCTATTGCTGCCTCGGGCACCTTATGGCCGTTCTGCTGTGAGTCAAAAATTTTCGAATCAGACGAAAAACTGATAGTGAATTGTACCATTCAGGGCCACCTAATGACGATGGATCACTCAACTTGCGTCCCGATTCGATACATCGTCCTCCAGCCTACTTGTCTCGATGGGTCTATTGCTGCATCGGGCACCTTAAGGCCGTTCTGCTGTGAGTCAAAGATTTTCGAAACGGACGAAAAACTGATAGTGAATTGTAACATTCAGGGCCACCTAATGACGATGGACCACACAAATTGCGTCCCGATTCAATACATCGTCCTCCAGCCGACTTGACTCCATGGGTCTATTGCTGCCTCGGCCACCTTATGGCCGTTCTGCTGTGAGTCTAGATTATCGAATGGGACGAAAAACTGATAGTGAATTGTAACGTTCAGGGCCACCTAATGACGATGGATCACTCAAATTGCGTCCCGATTCAATACATCGTCCTCCAGCAGACTTGTCTTCATGGGTCTATTGCTGCCTCTGGCACCTTATGGCCGTTCTGCTGTGAGTCTAGATTACCGAATGGGACGAAAAACTGATAGTTAATTGTAACATCAGGGCCTCCTAATGACGATGGAACACTCAAATTGCGTCCCGATTCAATACATCGTCCTCCAGCAGACTTGTCTCCATGGGTCTATTGCTGCCTCGGGCACCTTATGGCCGTTCTGCTGTGAGTCAAAGATTTTCGAATCGGACGAAAAACTGATAGTGAATTGTAACGTTCAGGGCCTCCTAATGCCGATGGAACACTCAAATTGCGTCCCGATTCAATACATCGTCCTCCAGCAGACTTGTCTCCATGGGTCTATTGCTGCCTCGGGCACCTTATGGTCGTTCTCCAGTGAGTCTAGATTATCGAATGGGACGAAAAACTGATAGTTAATTGTAACATTCAGGGCCTCCTAATGACGGTGGCACACTCAAATTCCGTCCCGATTCAATACATCGTCCTCCAGCAGACTTGTCTCCATGGGTCTATTGCTGCCTCTGGCACCTTATGGTCGTTCTGCTGTGAGTCAAAGATTTTCGAATCGGACGAAAAACTGATAGTGAATTGTACCATTCAGGGCCACCTAATGACGATGGATCACTCAAATTGCGCCCCGATTCAATACATCGTCCTCCAGCCGACTTGTCTCCATGGGTTTATTGCTGCCTCGGGCACCTTATGGCCGTTCTGCTGTGAGTCAAAGATTTTCGAATCGGACGAAAAACTGATAGTGAATTGTACCATTCAGGGCCACCTAATGACGATGGATCACTCAAATTGCGTACCGATTCAATACCTCGTCCTCCAGCAGACTTGTCTCCATGGGTCTATTGCTGCCTCGGGCACCTTATGGTCGTTCTCCCGTGAGTCTAGATTATCGAATGGGACGAAAAACTGATAGTGAATTGTACCATTCAGGGCCACCTAATGACGATGGATCACTCAAATTGCGTACCGATTCAATACCTCGCCCTCCAGCAGACTTGTCTCCATGGGTCTATTGCTGCCTCGGGCACCTTATGGCCGTTCTGCTGTGAGTCAAAGATTTTCGAATCGGACGAAAAACTGATAGTGAATTGTAACATTCAGGGCCACCTAATGACGATGAACCACACAAATTGCGTCCCGATTCAATACATCGTCCTCCAGCCGACTTGACTCCAATTGTCTATTGCTGCCTCGGGCACCTTATGGCCTTTCCGCTGTGAGTCTAGATTATCGAATAGGACGAAAAACTGATAGTGAATTCTAACGTTCAGGGCCAGCTAATGACGATGGATCACTCAAATTGCGTCCCGATTCAATACATCGTCCTCCAGCAGACTTGTCTTCATGGGTCTATTGCTGCCTCGGGCACCTTATGGCCGTTCTGCTGTGAGTAAAAGATTTTCGAATCGGACGAAAAACTGATAGTGAATTGTAACGTTCAGGGCCTCCTAATGACGATGGAACACTCAAATAGCGTCCCGATTCAATACCTCGTCCTCCAGCAGACTTGTCTCCATGGGTCCATTGCTGCCTCGGGCACCTTATGGCCGTTCTGCTGTGAGTCAAAGATTTTCGAATCGGACGAAAAACTGATAGTGAATTGTAACGTTCAGGGCCACCTATTGACGATGGATCACTCAAATTGCGTCCCGATTCAATACATCGTCCTCCAGCAGACCTGTCTCCATGGGTCTATTGCTGCCTCGGGCACCTTATGGCCGATCTGCTGTGACTCAACGATTTTCAAATAGGACGAAAAACTGATAGTGAATTGTACGTTCAGGGCCTCCTAATATCGATGGAACACTCCAATTGCGTCCCGATTCAATATATCGCCCTCCAGCAGACTTGTCTCCTTGGGTCTATTGCTGCCTCGGGCACCTTATGGCCGTTGTGCTGTGAGTCAAAGATTTTCGAATAGGACGAAAAACTGATAGTGAATTGCAACATTCAGGGCCACCTAATGACGATGAACCACACAAATTGCGTTCCGTTTCAATACATCGTCCTCCAGCCGACTTGACTCCAAGGGTCTATTGCTGCCTCGGGCACCTTATGGCCGTTCCGCTGTGAGTCTAGATTATCGAATGGGACGAAAAACTGATAGTGAATTGTAACGTTCAGGGCCTCCTAATGCCGATGGAACACTCAAATTGCGTCCCGATTCAATACCTCGTCCTCCAGCAGACTTGTCTCCATGGGTCTATTGCTGCCTCGGGCACCTTATGGTCGTTCTCCCGTGAGTCTAGATTATCGAATGGGACGAAAAACTGATAGTTAATTGTAACATTCAGGACCTCCTAATGACGATGGCACACTCAAATTGCGTCCCAATTCAATACATCGTCCTCCAGCAGACTTGTCTCCATGGGTCTATTGCTGCCTCTGGCACCTTATGGTCGTTCTGCTGTGAGTCAAAGATTTTCGAATCGGACGAAAAACTGATAGTGAATTGTACCATTCAGGGCCACCTAATGACGATGGATCACACAAATTGCGCCCCAATTCAATTCATCATTCTCCAGCCGACTTGTCTCCATGGGTCTATTGCTGCCTCGGGCACCTTATGGCCGTTTTGCTGTGAGTCAAAGATTTTCGAATCGGACGAAAAACTGATAGTGAATTGTACCATTCAGGGCCACGTAATGACGATGGATCACTCAAATTGCGTCCGGATTCAATACATCGTCCTCCAGCAGACTTGTCTCCATGGGTCTATTGCTGCCTCGGGCACCTTATGGTCGTTCTCCCGTGAGTCTAGATTATCGAATGGGACGAAAAACTGATAGTTAATTGTATCATTCAGGGCCTCCTAATGACGATGGAACACTCAAATTGCGTCCCGATTCAATACATCGTCCTCCAGCAGACTTCTCTCCATGGGTCTAATGCTGCCTCGGGCACCTTATGGCCGATCTGCTGTGACTCAAAGATTTTCAAATAGGACGAAAAACTGATAGTGAATTGTACGTTCAGGGCCTCCTATTGACGATGGACCACACAAAATGCGTCCCGACTCAATACATCGTCCTCCAGCCGACTTGACTCCATGGGTCTATTGCTGCCTCGGGCACCTTATGGCCGTTCTGCTGTGAGTCTAGATTATCGAATGGGACGAAAAACTGATAGTTAATTGTAACATTCAGGGCCTCCTAATGACGATGGCACACTCAAATTGCGTCCCGATTCAATACATCGTCCTCCAGCAGGCTTGTCTCCATGGGTCTATTGCTGCCTCTGGCACCTTATGGTCGTTCTGCTGTGAGTCAAAGATTTTCGAATCGGACGAAAAACTGATAGTGAATTGTACCATTCAGGGCCACCTATTGACGATGGATCACTCAAATTGCGCCCCGATTCAATACATCGTCCTCCAGCCGACTTGTCTCCATGGGTCTATTGCTGCATCGGGCACCTTATGGCCGTTCTGCTGTGAGTCAAAGATTTTCGAAACGGACGAAAAACTGATAGTGAATTGTAACATTCAGGGCCACATAATGACGATGGACCACACAAATTGCGTCCCGATTCAATACATCGTCCTCCAAATAAATGGTTCAAATGGCTCTGAGCACTATGGGATTTAACATCTATGGTCATCAGTCCCCTAGAACTTAGAACTACTTAAACCTAAGGACAGTACACAACACCCAGCCATCACGAGGCAGAGAAAATCCCTGACCCCGCCGGGAATCGAACCCGGGAACCCGGGCGTGGGAAGCGAGAACGCTACCGCACGACCACGAGATGCGGGCTCATCGTCCTCCAGCCGACTTGACTCCATGGGTCTACTGCTGCCTCGGCCACCTTATGGCCGTTCTGCTGTGAGTCTAGATTATCGAATGGAACGAAAAACTGATAGTTATTTTTAACATTCAGGGCCTCCTAATGACGATGGAACATTCAAATTGCGTCCCGATTCAATACATCGTCCCCCAGCAGACTTGTCTCCATGGGTCTATTGCTGCCTCGGGCACCTTATGGCCGTTCTGCTGTGAGTCAAAGATTTTCGAATCGGACGAAAAACTGATAGTGAATTGTAACGTTCAGAACCTCCTAATGACGATGGAACACTCAAATTGCGTCCCGATTCAATACATCGTCCTGCAGCAGACTTGTCTCCATGGGTCTATTGCAGCCTCTGGCACCTTATGGCCGTTCTGCTGTGAGTCAAAAATTTTCGAATCTGACAAAAAACTGATAGTGAATTGTAACATTTTGGGTCACCTAATCACGATGGATCACTCAAATTGCGTCCCAATTCAATACATCGTCCTCCAGCCGACTTGACTCCATGGGTCTATTGCTGCCTCGGGCACCTTATGGCCGATCTGCTGTGAGTCTAGATTATCGAATGGGACGAAAAACTAATAGTTAATTGTAACATTCAGGGCCTCCTAATGACGATGGAACAATCAAATTGCGTCCCGATTCAATACATCGTCCTCCAGCAGACTTGTCTCCATGGGTCTAATGCTGCCTCGGGCACCTTATGGCCGTTCTGCTGTGAGTCAAAGATTTTCGAATCGGACGAAAAACTGATAGTGAATTGTAACGTTCAGGGCCACCTAATGACGATGAACCACACAAATTGCGTCCCGATTCAATACATCGTCCTCCATCCGACTTGACTCCAAGGGTCTGTTGCTGCCACGGGCACCTTATGGCCGTTCCGCTGTGGGTCTAGATTATCGAATGGGACGAAAATCTGATAGTGAATTGTAACGTTCAGGGCCACCTAATGACGATGGATCACTCAAATTGCGTCCCGATTCAATACATCGTCCTCCAGCAGACTTGTCTTCATGGGTCTATTGCTGCCTCGGGCACCTTATGGCCGTTCTGCTGTGAGTCTAGTTTATCGAATGGGACGAAAAACTGATAGTTAATTGCAACATTCAGGGCCTCCCAATGACGATGGACCACACAAATTGCGTCCCGATTCAATACATCGTCCTCCAGCCGACTTGACTCCATGGGTCTATTGCTGCCTCGGGCACCTTATGGCCGCTCTGCTGTGAGTCTAGATTATTGAATGGGACGAAAAACTGATAGTTAATTGTAACATCAGGGCCTCCTAATGCCGATGGAACACTCAAATTGCGTCCCGATTCAATACATCGTCCTCCAGCCGACTTGTCTCCATGGGTCTATTGCTGCCTCGGGCACCTTATGGCCGTTTTGCTGTGAGTCAAAGATTTTCGAAACGGACGAAAAACTGATAGTGAATTGTAACGTTCAGGGCCACCTAATGACGATGGATCACTCAAATTGCGTCCCGATTCAATACATCGTCCTCCAGTAGACTTGTCTCCATGGGTCTATTGCTGCCTCGGGCACCTTATGGCCGTTCTGCTGTGAGTCAAAGATTTTCGAATGGGACGAAAAACTGATACTGAATTGTAACGTTCAGGGCCTCCTAATGCCGATGGAACACTCAAATTGCGTCCCGATTCAATACCTCGTCCTCCAGCAGACTTGTCTCCATGGGTCTATTGCTGCCTCGGGCACCTTATGGTCGTTCTCCCGTGAGTCTAGATTATCGAATGGGACGAAAAACTGATAGTTAATTGTAACATTCAGGGCCCCCTAATGACGATGGCACACTCAAATTGCGTCCCGATTCAATACATCGTCCTCCAGCAGACTTGTCTCCATGGGTCTATTGCTGCCTCTGGCACCTTATGGTCGTTCTGCTGTGAGTCAAAGATTTTCGAATCGGACGAAAAACTGATAGTGAATTGTACCATTCAGGGCCACCTAATGACGATGGATCACTCAAATTGCGCCCCGATTCAATACATCGTCCTCCAGCCGACTTGTCTCCATGGGTCTATTGCTGCCTCGGGCACCTTATGGTCGTTCTGCTGTGAGTCAAAGATTTTCGAATCGGACGAAAAACTGATAGTGAATTGTCCCATTCAGGGCCACCTAATGACGATGGATCACTCAAATTGCGTCCCGATTCAATACCTCGTCCTCCAGCAGACTTGTCTCCATGGGTCTATTGCTGCCTCGGGCACCTTATGGTCGTTCTCCCGTGAGTCTAGATTATCGAATGGGACGAAAAACTGATAGTTAATTGTAACATTCAGGGCCCCCTAATGACGATGGCACACTCAAATTGCGTCCCGATTCAATACATCGTCCTCCAGCAGACTTGTCTCCATGGGTCTATTGCTGCCTCTGGCACCTTATGGTCGTTCTGCTGTGAGTCAAAGATTTTCGAATCGGACGAAAAACTGATAGTGAATTGTACCATTCAGGGCCACCTAATGACGATGGATCACTCAAATTGCGCCCCGATTCAATACATCGTCCTCCAGCCGACTTGTCTCCATGGGTCTATTGCTGCCTCGGGCACCTTATGGCCGTTCTGCTGTGAGTCAAAGATTTTCGAATCGGACGAAAAACTGATAGTGAATTGTCCCATTCAGGGCCACCTAATGACGATGGATCACTCAAATTGCGTCCCGATTCAATACATCGCCCTCCAGCAGACTTGTCTCCATGGGTCTATTGCTGCCTCGGGCACCTTATGGCCGTTCTGCTGTGAGTCAAAGATTTTCGAATCGGATGAAAAAATGATAGTGAAATGTAACATTCAGGGCCACCTAATAACGATGAACCACACAAATTGCGTCCCGATTCAATACATCGTCCTCCAGCCGACTTGACTCCAAGGGTCTATTGCTACCTCGGGCGTCTTATGGCCGTTCCGCTGTGAGTCTAGATTATCGAATGGGACGAAAAACTGATAGTGAATTGTAACGTTCAGGGCCTCCTAATGCCGATGGAACACTCAAATTGCGTCCCGATTCAATACCTCGTCCTCCAGCAGACTTGTCTCCATGGGTCTATTGCTGCCTCGGGCACCTTATGGTCGTTCTCCCGTGAGTCTAGATTATCGAATGGGACGAAAAACTGATAGTTAATTGTAACATTCAGGACCTCCTAATGACGATGGCACACTCAAATTGCGTCCCAATTCAATACATCGTCCTCCAGCAGACTTGTCTCCATGGGTCTATTGCTGCCTCTGGCACCTTATGGTCGTTCTGCTGTGAGTCAAAGATTTTCGAATCGGACGAAAAACTGATAGTGAATTGTACCATTCAGGGCCACCTAATGACGATGGATCACACAAATTGCGCCCCAATTCAATTCATCATTCTCCAGCCGACTTGTCTCCATGGGTCTATTGCTGCCTCGGGCACCTTATGGCCGTTTTGCTGTGAGTCAAAGATTTTCGAATCGGACGAAAAACTGATAGTGAATTGTACCATTCAGGGCCACGTAATGACGATGGATCACTCAAATTGCGTCCGGATTCAATACATCGTCCTCCAGCAGACTTGTCTCCATGGGTCTATTGCTGCCTGGGGCACCTTATGGTCGTTCTCCCGTGAGTCTAGATTATCGAATGGGACGAAAAACTGATAGTTAATTGTATCATTCAGGGCCTCCTAATGACGATGGAACACTCAAATTGCGTCCCGATTCAATACATCGTCCTCCAGCAGACTTCTCTCCATGGGTCTAATGCTGCCTCGGGCACCTTATGGCCGATCTGCTGTGACTCAAAGATTTTCAAATAGGACGAAAAACTGATAGTGAATTGTACGTTCAGGGCCTCCTATTGACGATGGACCACACAAAATGCGTCCCGACTCAATACATCGTCCTCCAGCCGACTTGACTCCATGGGTCTATTGCTGCCTCGGGCACCTTATGGCCGTTCTGCTGTGAGTCTAGATTATCGAATGGGACGAAAAACTGATAGTTAATTGTAACATTCAGGGCCTCCTAATGACGATGGCACACTCAAATTGCGTCCCGATTCAATACATCGTCCTCCAGCAGGCTTGTCTCCATGGGTCTATTGCTGCCTCTGGCACCTTATGGTCGTTCTGCTGTGAGTCAAAGATTTTCGAATCGGACGAAAAACTGATAGTGAATTGTACCATTCAGGGCCACCTATTGACGATGGATCACTCAAATTGCGCCCCGATTCAATACATCGTCCTCCAGCCGACTTGTCTCCATGGGTCTATTGCTGCATCGGGCACCTTATGGCCGTTCTGCTGTGAGTCAAAGATTTTCGAAACGGACGAAAAACTGATAGTGAATTGTAACATTCAGGGCCACATAATGACGATGGACCACACAAATTGCGTCCCGATTCAATACATCGTCCTCCAAATAAATGGTTCAAATGGCTCTGAGCACTATGGGATTTAACATCTATGGTCATCAGTCCCCTAGAACTTAGAACTACTTAAACCTAAGGACAGTACACAACACCCAGCCATCACGAGGCAGAGAAAATCCCTGACCCCGCCGGGAATCGAACCCGGGAACCCGGGCGTGGGAAGCGAGAACGCTACCGCACGACCACGAGATGCGGGCTCATCGTCCTCCAGCCGACTTGACTCCATGGGTCTACTGCTGCCTCGGCCACCTTATGGCCGTTCTGCTGTGAGTCTAGATTATCGAATGGAACGAAAAACTGATAGTTATTTTTAACATTCAGGGCCTCCTAATGACGATGGAACATTCAAATTGCGTCCCGATTCAATACATCGTCCCCCAGCAGACTTGTCTCCATGGGTCTATTGCTGCCTCGGGCACCTTATGGCCGTTCTGCTGTGAGTCAAAGATTTTCGAATCGGACGAAAAACTGATAGTGAATTGTAACGTTCAGGGCCTCCTAATGACGATGGAACACTCAAATTGCGTCCCGATTCAATACATCGTCCTGCAGCAGACTTGTCTCCATGGGTCTATTGCAGCCTCTGGCACCTTATGGCCGTTCTGCTGTGAGTCAAAAATTTTCGAATCTGACAAAAAACTGATAGTGAATTGTAACATTTTGGGTCACCTAATCACGATGGATCACTCAAATTGCGTCCCAATTCAATACATCGTCCTCCAGCCGACTTGACTCCATGGGTCTATTGCTGCCTCGGGCACCTTATGGCCGATCTGCTGTGAGTCTAGATTATCGAATGGGACGAAAAACTAATAGTTAATTGTAACATTCAGGGCCTCCTAATGACGATGGAACAATCAAATTGCGTCCCGATTCAATACATCGTCCTCCAGCAGACTTGTCTCCATGGGTCTAATGCTGCCTCGGGCACCTTATGGCCGTTCTGCTGTGAGTCAAAGATTTTCGAATCGGACGAAAAACTGATAGTGAATTGTAACGTTCAGGGCCACCTAATGACGATGAACCACACAAATTGCGTCCCGATTCAATACATCGTCCTCCATCCGACTTGACTCCAAGGGTCTGTTGCTGCCACGGGCACCTTATGGCCGTTCCGCTGTGGGTCTAGATTATCGAATGGGACGAAAATCTGATAGTGAATTGTAACGTTCAGGGCCACCTAATGACGATGGATCACTCAAATTGCGTCCCGATTCAATACATCGTCCTCCAGCAGACTTGTCTTCATGGGTCTATTGCTGCCTCGGGCACCTTATGGCCGTTCTGCTGTGAGTCTAGTTTATCGAATGGGACGAAAAACTGATAGTTAATTGCAACATTCAGGGCCTCCCAATGACGATGGACCACACAAATTGCGTCCCGATTCAATACATCGTCCTCCAGCCGACTTGACTCCATGGGTCTATTGCTGCCTCGGGCACCTTATGGCCGCTCTGCTGTGAGTCTAGATTATTGAATGGGACGAAAAACTGATAGTTAATTGTAACATCAGGGCCTCCTAATGCCGATGGAACACTCAAATTGCGTCCCGATTCAATACATCGTCCTCCAGCAGACTTGTCTCCATGGGTCTATTGCTGCCTCGGGCACCTTATGGCCGTTTTGCTGTGAGTCAAAGATTTTCGAAACGGACGAAAAACTGATAGTGAATTGTAACGTTCAGGGCCACCTAATGACGATGGATCACTCAAATTGCGTCCCGATTCAATACATCGTCCTCCAGTAGACTTGTCTCCATGGGTCTATTGCTGCCTCGGGCACCTTATGGCCGTTCTGCTGTGAGTCAAAGATTTTCGAATGGGACGAAAAACTGATACTGAATTGTAACGTTCAGGGCCTCCTAATGCCGATGGAACACTCAAATTGCGTCCCGATTCAATACCTCGTCCTCCAGCAGACTTGTCTCCATGGGTCTATTGCTGCCTCGGGCACCTTATGGTCGTTCTCCCGTGAGTCTAGATTATCGAATGGGACGAAAAACTGATAGTTAATTGTAACATTCAGGGCCCCCTAATGACGATGGCACACTCAAATTGCGTCCCGATTCAATACATCGTCCTCCAGCAGACTTGTCTCCATGGGTCTATTGCTGCCTCTGGCACCTTATGGTCGTTCTGCTGTGAGTCAAAGATTTTCGAATCGGACGAAAAACTGATAGTGAATTGTACCATTCAGGGCCACCTAATGACGATGGATCACTCAAATTGCGCCCCGATTCAATACATCGTCCTCCAGCCGACTTGTCTCCATGGGTCTATTGCTGCCTCGGGCACCTTATGGCCGTTCTGCTGTGAGTCAAAGATTTTCGAATCGGACGAAAAACTGATAGTGAATTGTCCCATTCAGGGCCACCTAATGACGATGGATCACTCAAATTGCGTCCCGATTCAATACCTCGTCCTCCAGCAGACTTGTCTCCATGGGTCTATTGCTGCCTCGGGCACCTTATGGTCGTTCTCCCGTGAGTCTAGATTATCGAATGGGACGAAAAACTGATAGTTAATTGTAACATTCAGGGCCCCCTAATGACGATGGCACACTCAAATTGCGTCCCGATTCAATACATCGTCCTCCAGCAGACTTGTCTCCATGGGTCTATTGCTGCCTCTGGCACCTTATGGTCGTTCTGCTGTGAGTCAAAGATTTTCGAATCGGACGAAAAACTGATAGTGAATTGTACCATTCAGGGCCACCTAATGACGATGGATCACTCAAATTGCGCCCCGATTCAATACATCGTCCTCCAGCCGACTTGTCTCCATGGGTCTATTGCTGCCTCGGGCACCTTATGGCCGTTCTGCTGTGAGTCAAAGATTTTCGAATCGGACGAAAAACTGATAGTGAATTGTCCCATTCAGGGCCACCTAATGACGATGGATCACTCAAATTGCGTCCCGATTCAATACATCGCCCTCCAGCAGACTTGTCTCCATGGGTCTATTGCTGCCTCGGGCACCTTATGGCCGTTCTGCTGTGAGTCAAAGATTTTCGAATCGGATGAAAAAATGATAGTGAAATGTAACATTCAGGGCCACCTAATGACGATGAACCACACAAATTGCGTCCCGATTCAATACATCGTCCTCCAGCCGACTTGACTCCAAGGGTCTATTGCTACCTCGGGCGTCTTATGGCCGTTCCGCTGTGAGTCTAGATTATCGAATGGGACGAAAAACTGATAGTGAATTGTAACGTTCAGGGCCACCTAGTGACGATGGATCACTCAAATTGCGTCCCGATTCAATACATCGTCCTCCAGCAGACTTGTCTCCATGGGTCTATTGCTGCCTCGGGCACCTTATGGCCGTTCTGCTGTGAGTCTAGATTATCGAATGGGACGAAAAACTGATAGTTAATTGTAACATTCAGGGCCTCCTAATGACGATGGACCACACAAATTGCGTCCGGATTCAATACATCGTCCTCCAGCCGACTTTACTCCATGGGTCTATTGCTGCCTCGGGCACCTTATGGCCGTTCTGCTGTGAGTAAAAGATTTTCGAATCGGACGAAAAACTGATAGTGAATTGTAACGTTCAGGGCCACCTAATGATGATGGATCACTCAAATTGCGTCCCGATTCAATACATCGTCCTCCAGCAGACTTGTCTCCATGGGTCTATTGCTGTCTCGGGCAACTTATGGCCGTTCTGCTCTGAGTCAAAGATTTTCGAATCGGACGAAAAACTGATAGTGAATTGTAACGTTCAGGGCCTCCTAATGCCGATGGAAATTGCGTCCCGATTCAATACCTCGTCCTCCAGCAGACTTGTCTCCATGGGTCTATTGCTGCCTCGGGCACCTTATGGTCGTTCTCCCGTGAGTCTAGATTATCGAATGGGACGAAAAACTGATAGTTAATTGTAACGTTCAGGGCCTCCTAATGACGATGGATCACTCAAATTGCGTCCCGATTCAATACCTCGTCCTCCAGCAGACTTGTCTCCATGGGTCTATTGCTGCTTCGGGAGCCTTATGGCCGTTCTGCAGTGAGTCAAAGTTTTTGAATCGGACGAAAAACTGATAGTGAATTGTCACGTTCAGGGCCTCCTAATGACGATGGAACACTCAAATTGCGTCCCGATGCAATTCATAGTCCTCCAGCAGTCTTGACTCCATAGGTCTATTGCTGCCTCGGGCACCTTATGGCCGTTCTGCTGTAGGTCTAGATTGTCGAATGGGACGAAAAACTGTTAGAGAATTGTAACGTTCAGGGCCACCTAATGACGATGGATCACTCAAATTGCGTCCCGATTCAATACATCGTCCTCCAGCAGACGTGTCTCCATTGGTCTATTGCTGCCTCGGGCACCTTATGGCCGTTGTGCTGTTAGTCAAAGATTTTCGAATCGGACGAAAAACTGATAGTGAATTGTAACGTTCAGGGCCTCCTAATGACGATGGATCACTCAAATTGCGTCCCGATTCAATACCTCGTCCCCCGGCAGACTTGTCTCCATGGGTCTATTGCTGCCTCGGGCACCTTATGGCCGTTCTGCTGTGAGTCAAAGATTTTCGAATCGGACGAAAAACTGATAGTGAATTGTAACGTTCAGGGCCTCCTAATGCCGATGGAAATTGCGTCCCGATTCAATACCTCGTCCTCCAGCAGACTTGTCTCCATGGGTCTATTGCTGCCTCGGGCACCTTATGGTCGTTCTCCCGTGAGTCTAGATTATCGAATGGGACGAAAAACTGATAGTTAATTGTAACGTTCAGGGCCACCTAATGACGATGGATAACTCAAATTGCGTCCCGATTCAATACATCGTCCTCCAGCAGACGTGTCTCCATTGGTCTATTGCTGCCTCGGGCACCTTATGGCCGTTGTGCTGTTAGTCAAAGATTTTCGAATCGGACGAAAAACTGATAGTGAATTGTAACGTTCAGGGCCTCCTAATGACGATGGATCACTCAAATTGCGTCCCGATTCAATACCTCGTCCTCCAGCAGACTTGTCTCCATGGGTCTATTGCTGCTTCGGGAGCCTTATGGCCGTTCTGCAGTGAGTCAAAGTTTTTGAATCGGACGAAAAACTGATAGTGAATTGTCACGTTCAGGGCCTCCTAATGACGATGGAACACTCAAATTGCGTCCCGATGCAATTCATAGTCCTCCAGCAGTCTTGACTCCATAGGTCTATTGCTGCCTCGGGCACCTTATGGCCGTTCTGCTGTAGGTCTAGATTGTCGAATGGGACGAAAAACTGTTAGAGAATTGTAACGTTCAGGGCCACCTAATGACGATGGATCACTCAAATTGCGTCCCGATTCAATACATCGTCCTCCAGCAGACGTGTCTCCATTGGTCTATTGCTGCCTCGGGCACCTTATGGCCGTTGTGCTGTTAGTCAAAGATTTTCGAATCGGACGAAAAACTGATAGTGAATTGTAACGTTCAGGGCCTCCTAATGACGATGGATCACTCAAATTGCGTCCCGATTCAATACCTCGTCCTCCGGCAGACTTGTCTCCATGGGTCTATTGCTGCCTCGGGCACCTTATGGCCGTTCTGCTGTGAGTCAAAGATTTTCGAATCGGACGAAAAACTGATAGTGAATTGTCACGTTCAGGGCCACCTAATGACGATGGATCACTCAAATTGCGTCCCGATTCAATACATCGTCCTCCAGCCGACTTGTCTCTATGGGTTATTGCTGCCTCGGGCACCTTATGGCCGTCCTGCTGTGACTCAAAGATTTTCGAATCGGACGAAAAACTGATAGTGAATTGTCACGTTCAGGGCCTCCCAATAACGATGGAACACTCAAATTGCGTCCCGATTCAATACCTCGTCCTCCGGCAGACTTGTCTCCATGGGTCTATTGCTGCCTCGGGCACCTTATGGCCGTTCTGCTGTGAGTCAAAGATTTTCGAATCGGACGAAAAACGGATAGTGAATTGAAACGTTCAGGGCCTCCTAATGACGATGGAACACTCAAATTGCGTCCCAATTCAATACATCGTCCTCCAGCAGACTTGTCTCCATGGGTCTATTGCTGCCTCGGGCACCTTATGGCCGTTCTGCTGTGAGTCAGAGATTTTCGAATCGGACGAAAAACTGATAGTGAATTGTAACGCTCAGGGCCACCTAATGACGATGGATCACTCAAATTGCGTCCCGATTCAATACATCGTCCTCCAGCAGACTTGTCTCCATGGGTCTATTGCTGCCTCGGGCACCTTATGGCCGTTCTGCTGCGAGTCAAAGATTTTCGAATCGGACGAAAAACTGATAGTGAATTGTAACTTTCAAGGCCACCTAATGACGATGGATCACTCAAATTGCGTCCCGATTCAATACATCGTCCTCCAGCCGACTTGTCTCCATGGGTCTATTGCTGCCTCGGGCACCTTATGGCCGTTCTGCTGTAGGTCTAGATTATCGAATGGGACGAAAAACTGATAGTGAATTGTAAAGTTCAGGGCCACCTAATGACGATGGATCACTCAAATTGCGTCCCGATTCAATACATCGTCCTCCAGCAGACGTGTCTCCATTGGTCTATTGCTGCCTCGGGCACCTTATGGCCGTTGTGCTGTTAGTCAAAGATTTTCGAATCGGACGAAAAACTGATAGTGAATTGTAACGTTCAGGGCCTCCTAATGACGATGGATCACTCAAATTGCGTCCCGATTCAATACCTCGTCCTCCAGCAGACTTGGCTCCATGGGTCTATTGCTGCCTCGGGCACCTTATGGCCGTTCTGCTGTGAGTCAAAGATTTTGGAATCGGACGAAAAACTGATAGCGAATTGTAGCGGTCAGGGCCACCTAATGACGATCGATCACTCAAATTGCGTCCCGATTCAATACATCGTCCTCCAGAAGACTTGTCTCCATGGGTTATTGCTGCCTCGGGCACCTTATGGCCGTTCTGCTGTGAGTCAAAGATTTTCGAATCGGACGAAAAACTGATAGTGAATTGTAACGTTCAGGGCCTCCTAATGACGATGGAACACTCAAATTGCGTCCCGATTCAATACATCGTCCTCCAGCAGACTTGTCTCCATGGGTCTATTGCTGCCTCGGGCACCTTACGGCCGTTCTGCTGTGAGTCAAAGATTTTCGAATTGGCCGAAAAACTGATAGTGAATTGTAACATTCAGGGCCACCTATTGACGATGAACCACACAAATTGCGTCCCGATACAATACATCGTCCTCCAGCCAACTTGACTCCATGGGTCTATTGCTGCCTCGGGCACCCTATGGCCGTTCTGCTGTGAGTCTAGATTATCGAATGGGACGAAAAACTGATAGTGAATTGTCACGTTCAGGGCCACCTAATGACGATGGATCACTCAAATTGCGTTCCGATTCTATACATCGTCCTCCAGCAGACTTGTCTCCATGGGTCTATTGCTGCCTCGTGCACCTTATGGCCGTTTTGCTGTGAGTCAAAGATATTCGAATCGGACGAAAAACTGATAGTGAATTGTAACTTTTAGGGCCACCTAATGACGATGGATCACTCAAATTGCGTCCCGATTCAATACATCATCTCCCAGCCGACCTGTCTCCATGAGTCTATTGCTGCCTCGGGCACCTTATGGCCGTTCTGCTGTGAGTCAAAGATTTTCGAATCGTACGAAAAACTGATAGTGAATTGTAACGTTCAGTGCCTCCTAATGACGATGGAACACTCAAATTGCGTCCCGGTTCAATACCTCGTCCTCCAGCAGACTTGTCTCCATGGGTCTATTGCTGCATCGGGCACCTTATGGTCGTTCTCCCGTGAGTCTAGATTATCGAATGGGACGAAAAACTGATAGTTAATTGTAACATTCAGGGCCTCCTAATGACGATGGAACACTCAAATTGCGTTCCGATTCAATCCATCGTCCTCCAGCAGACTTGTCTCCATTGGTCTATTGCTGCCTCGGGCACCTTATGGCCGTTCTGCTGTGAGTCAAAGATTTTCGAATCGGACGAAAAACTGATAGTGAATTGTAACGTTCAGGGCCACCTAATGACGATGGATCACTCAAATTGCGTCCCGATTCAATACATCGTCCTCCAGTAGACTTGTCTCCATGAGTCTATTGCTGCCTCGGGCACCTTATGGCCGTTCTGCTGTGAGTCAAAGATTTTCGAATCGGACGAAAAACTGATAGTGAATTGTAACGTTCAGGGCCACCTAATGACGATGGATCACTCAAATTGCGTCCCGATTCAATACATCGTCCTCCAGTAGACTTGTCTCCATGAGTCTATTGCTGCCTCGGGCACCTTATGGCCGTTCTGCTGTGAGTCACAGATTTTCGAATCGGACGAAAAACTGATAGTGAATTGTAACTTTCAGGGCCACCTAATGACGATGGATCACTCAAATTGCGTCCCGATTCAATACATCGTCTTCCAGCCGACTTGTCTCCATGGGTCTATTGCTCCCTCGGGCACCTTATGGCCGTTATGCTGTGTCTAAGATTTTCGAATCGGACGAAAAAATGATAGTGAATTGTAACATTCAGGGCCACCTAATGACGATGGACCACACAAATTGCGTCCCGATTCAATACATCGTCCTCCAGCCGACTTGACTCCATGGGTCTATTGCTGCTTCGGGCACCTTATGGCCGTTCTGCTGTGGGTCTAGATTATCGAATGGGACGAAAAACTGATAGTTAATTGTAACATTCAGGGCCTCCTAATGACGATGGACCACACAAATTGCGTCCCGATTCAATACATCGTCCTCCAGCCGACTGGACTCCAGGGGTCTATTTCTGCCTCGGGCACCTTATGGCCATTCTGCTGTGAGTCTAGATTATCGAATGGGACGAAAAACTGATAGTTAATTGTAACATTCAGGGCCTCCTAATGACGATGGAACACTCAAATTCCGTCCCGATTCAATACATCGTCCTCCAGCAGACTTGTCTCCATGGGTCTATTGCTGCCTCGGGCACCTTATGGCCGTTCTGCTGTGAGTCAAAGATTTTCGAATCGGACGAAAAACTGATAGTGAATTGTAACATTCAGGGCCACCTAATGACGATGAATCACTCTAATTGCGTCCCGATTCAATACATCGTCCTCCAGCAGACTTGTCTCCATGGGTCCATTGCTGCCTCGGGCACCTTATGGCCATTGTGCTGTTAGTCAAAGATTTTCGAATCGGACGAAAAACTGATAGTGAATTGTAACGTTCAGGGCCTCCTAATGACGATGGATCACTCAGATTGCGTCCTGATTCAATACTTCGTCCTCCAGCAGACTTGTCTCCATGGGTCTATTGCTGCCTCGGGCACCTTATGGCCGTTCTGCTGTGAGTCAAAGATTTTCGAATCGGACGAAAAACTGATAGCGAATTGTAACGGTCAGAGCCACCTAATGACGATCGATCACTCAAATTGCGTCCCGATTCAATACATCGTCCTCCAGAAGACTTGTCACCATGGGTTATTGCTGCCTCGGGCACCTTATCACCGTTCTGCTGTGACTCAAAGATTTTCGAATTGGACGAAAAACTGATAGTGAATTCTAACGTTCAGGGCCTCCTAATGACGATGGAACACTCAAATTGCGTCCCGATTCAATACATCGTCCTCCAGCAGACTTGTCTCCATGGGTCTATTGCTGCCTCGGGCACCTTATGGCCGTTCTGCTGTGAGTCAAAGATTTTCGAATCGGACGAAAAACTGATAGTGAATTGTAACATTCAGGGCCTCCTAATGACGATGGAACACTCAAATTGCGTCCCGATTCAATAAGTCCTCCAGCAGACTTGTCTCCATGGGTCTATTGCTGCCTCGGGCACCTCATGGCCATTCTGCTGTGAGTCAAAGATTTTCGAATCGGACGAAAAACTGATAGTGAATTGTAGCTTTCAGGGCCACCTAATGACGATGGATCACGCAAATTGCGTCCCGATTCAATACATCGTCCTCCAGCCGACTTGTCTCCATGGGTCTATTGCTCCCCCGGGCACCTAATGGCCGTTATGCTGTGAGTCAAAGATTTTCGAATCGGACGAAAAACTGATAGTGAATTGTAACATTCAGGGCCACCTAATGACGATGGACCACACAAATTGCGTCCCGATTCAATACATCGTCCTCCAGCCGACTTGACTCCATGGGTCTATTGCTGCCTCGGACACCTTATGGCCGTTCTGCTGTGAGTCTACATTATCGAATGGGACGAAAAACTGATAGTTAATTGTAACATTCAGGGCATCCTAATGACGATGGAACACTCAAATTGCGTCCCGATTCAATACATCGTCCTCCAGGAGACTTGTCTCCATTGGTCTATTGCTGCCTCGGGCACCTTATGGCCGTTCTGCTGTGAGTCAAAGATTTTCGAATCGGACGAAAAACTGATAGTGAATTGTAACATTCAGGGCCACCTAATGACGATGGACCACACAAATTGCGTCCCGATTCAATACATCTTCCTCCAGCCGACTTGACTCCATGGGTCTATTGCTGCCTCGGGCACCTTATGGCCGTTCTGCTGTGAGTCTACATTATCGAATGGGAGGAAAAACTGATAGTTAATTGTAACATTCAGGGCCTCCTAATGACGATGGAACACTCAAATTGCGTCCCGATTCAATACATCGTCCTCCAGGAGACTTGTCTCCATTGGGCTATTGCTGCCTCGGGCACCTTATGGCCGTTCTGCTGTGAGTCAAAGATTTTCGAATCGGACGAAAAACTGATAGGGAGTTGTAATTTTCAGGGCCACCTAATGACGATGGAACACTCAAATTGCGTCCCGATTCAATACATCGTCCTCCAGCAGACTTGTCTCCATGGGTCCATTGCTGCCTCGGGCACCTTATGGCCGTTCTGCTGTGAGTCAAAGATTTTCGAATCGGACAAAAAACTGATGGTGAATTGTAACGTTCATATCCACCTAATGACGATGGATAACTCAAATTGCGTCCCGATTCAATACATCGTCCTCCAGCAGACTTGTCTCCATGGGTCTATTGTTGCCTCGGGCACCTTATGGCCGTTCTGCTGTGAGTCAAAGATTTTCGAATCGGACGAAAAACTGATAGTGAATTGTAACGGTCAGGGCCACCTAATGACGATGGATCACTCAAATTGCGTCCCGATTCAATACATCGTCCTCCAGTAGACTTGTCTCCATGAGTCTATTGCTGCCTCGGGCACTTTATGGCCGTTCTGCTGTGAGTCAAAGATTTTCGAATCGGACGAAAAACTGATAGTGAATTGTAACTTTCAGGGCCACCTAATGACGATGGATCACTCAAATTGCGTCCCGATTCAATACATCGTCTTCCAGCCGACTTGTCTCCATGTGTCTATTGCTCCCTCGGGCACCTTATGGCCGTTATGCTGTGTCTAAGATTTTCGAATCGGACGAAAAAATGATAGTTAATTGTAACATTCAGGGCCACCTAATGACGATGGACCACACAAATTGCGTCCCGATTCAATACATCGTCCTCCAGCCGACTTGACTCCATGGGTCTATTGCTGCCTCGGGCACCTTATGGCCGTTCTGCTGTGGGTCTAGATTATCGAATGGGACGAAAAACTGATAGTTAATTGTAACATTCAGGGCCTCCTAATGACGATGGACCACACAAATTGCGTCCCGATTCAATACATCGTCCTCCAGCCGACTGGACTCCATGGGTCTATTTCTGCATCGGACACCTTATGGCCATTCTGCTGTGAGTCTAGATTGTCGAATGGGACGAAAAACTGATAGTTAATTGTAACATTCAGGTTCTCCTAATGACGATGGAACACTCAAATTGCGTCCCGATTCAATACATCGTCCTCCAGCAGACTTGTCTCGATGGGTCTATTGCTGCCTCGGGCACCTTATGGCCGTTCCGCTGTGAGTCAAAGATTTTCGAATCGGACGAAAAACTGATAGCGAATTGTAACGGTCAGAGCCACCTAATGACGATCGATCACTCAAATTGCGTCCCGATTCAATGCATCGTCCTCCAGCAGACTTGTCTCCATGGGTCTATTGCTGCCTCGGGCACCTTATGGCCATTGTGATGTTAGTCAAATATTTTCGAATCGGACGAAAAACTGATAGTGAATTGTAACGTTCAGGGCCTCCTAATGACGATGGATCACTCAAATTGCGTCCTGATTCAATACCTCGTCCTCCAGCAGACTTGTCTGCATGGGTCTATTGCTGCCTCGGGCACCTTATGGCCGTTCTGCTGTGAGTCAAAGATTTTCGAATCGGACGAAAAACTGATAGCGAATTGTAACGGTCAGAGCCACCTAATGACGATCGATCACTCAAATTGCGTCCCGATTCAATACATCGTCCTCCAGAAGACTTGTCTCCATGGGTTATTGCTGCCTCGGGCACCTTATGGCCGTTCTGCTGTGACTCAAAGATTTTCGAATTGGACGAAAAACTGATAGTGAATTGTAACGTTCAGGGCCTCCTAATGACGATGGAACACTCAAATTGCGTCCCGATTCAATACATCGTCCTCCAGCAGACTTGTCTCCATGGGTCTATTGCTGCCTCGGGCACCTTATGGCCGTTCTGCTGTGAGTCAAAGATTTTCGAATCGGCCGAAAAACTGATAGTGAATTGTAACATTCAAGGCCACCTATTGACGATGAACCACACAAATTGCGTCCCGATACAATACATCGTCCTCCAGCCAACTTGACTCCATGAGTCTATTGCTGCCTCGGGCACACTATGGCCGTTCTGCTGTGAGTCTAGATTATCGAATGGGACGAAAAACTGATAGTGAATTGTCACGTTCAGGGCCACCTAATGACGATGGATCACTCAAATTGCGTCCCGATTCTATACATCGTCCTCCAGTAGACGTGTCTCCATGGGTCTATTGCTGCCTCGGGCACCTTAGGGCCGTTTTGCTGTGAGTCAAAGATTTTCGAATCGGACGAAAAACTGATAGTGAATTGTAACATTCAGGGCCACCTAATGACGATGGACCACACAAATTGCGTCCCGATTCAATACATCGTCCTCCAGCCGACTTGACTCCATGGGTCTATTGCTGCCTCGGATACCTTATGGCCGTTCTGCTGTGAGTCTACATTATCGAATGGGACGAAAAACTGATAGTGAATTGTAACGTTCAGGGGCCACCTAATGACGATGGATCACTCATATTGCGTCCCGATTCAATACATCGTCCTCCAGCCGACTTGTCTCCATGGGTCTATTGCTGCCTCGGGCACCTTATGGTCGTTCTCCCGTGAGTCTAGATTATCGAATGGGACGAAAAACTGATAGTTAATTGTAACATTCAGGGCCTCCTAATGACGATGGAACACTCAAATTGCGTCCCGATTCAATAAGTCCTCCAGCAGACTTGTCTCCATGGGTCTATTGCTGCCTCGGGCACCTCATGGCCGTTCTGCTGTGAGTCAAAGATTTTCGAATCGGACGAAAAACTGATAGTGAATTGTAGCTTTCAGGGCCACCTAATGACGATGGATCACGCAAATTGCGTCCCGATTCAATACATCGTCCTCCAGCAGACTTGTCTCCATGGGTTTATTGCTCCCCCGGGCACCTTATGGCCGTTATGCTGTGAGTCAAAGATTTTCGAATCGGACGAAAAACTGATAGTGAATTGTAACATTCAGGGCCACCTAATGACGATGGACCACACAAATTGCGTCCCGATTCAATACATCGTCCTCCAGCCGACTTGACTCCATGGGTCTATTGCTGCCTCGGATACCTTATGGCCGTTCTGCTGTGAGTCTACATTATCGAATGGGACGAAAAACTGATAGTGAATTGTAACGTTCAGGGGCCACCTAATGACGATGGATCACTCATATTGCGTCCCGATTCAATACATCGTCCTCCAGCCGACTTGTCTCCATGGGTCTATTGCTGCCTCGGGCACCTTATGGCCGTTCTGCTGTGAGTCAAAGATTTTCGAATCGGACGAAAAATTGATAGTGAATTGTAACGTTCAGTGCCTCCTAACGACGATGGAACACTCAAATTGCGTCCCGATTCAATAAGTCCTCCAGCAGACTTGTCTCCATTGGTCTATTGCTGGCTCGGGCACCTTATGGCCGTTCTGCTGTGAGTCAAAGAATTTCGAATCGGACGAAAAACTGAGAGGGAGTTGTAACTTTCAGGGCCACCTAATGACGATGGAACACTCAAATTGCGTCCCGATTCAATACATCGTCCTCCAGCAGACTTGTCTCCATGGGTCTATTGCTGCCTCGGGCACCTTATGGCCGTTCTGCTGTGAGTCAAAGATTTTCGAATCGGACGAAAAACTGATAGTGAGTTGTAACTTTTAGGGCCACCTAATGACGATGGATCACTCAAATTGCGTCCCGATTCTATACATCATCCTCCAGCCGACTTGTCTCCATGAGTCTATTCTGCCTCGGGCACCTTATGGTCGTTCTCCCGTGAGTCTAGATTATCGAATGGGACGAAAAACTGATAGTTAATTGTAACATTCAGGGCCTCCTAATGACGATGGAACACTCAAATTGCGTCCCGATTCAATAAGTCCTCCAGCAGACTTGTCTCCATGGGTCTATTGCTGCCTCGGGCACCTCATGGCCGTTCTGCTGTGCGTCAAAGATTTTCGAATCAGACGAAAAACTGATAGTGAATTGTAGCTTTCAGGGCCACCTAATGACGATGGATCACGCAAATTGCGTCCCGATTCAATACTTCGTCCTCCAGCCGACTTGTCTGCATGGGTCTATTGCTCCCCCGGGCACCTTATGGTCGTTCTGCTGTGAGTCAAAGATTTTCGAATCGGACGAAAAACTGATAGTGAATTGTAACGTTCAGGGCCACCTAATGACGATGGATCACTCAAATTGCGTCCCGATTCAATACATCCTCCTCCAGCAGACTTGTCTCCATGGGTCTATTGCTGCCTCGGGCACCTTATGGCCGTTCTGCTGTGAGTCAATGATTTTCGAATCGGACGAAAAACTGATAGTGAATTGTAACGTTCAGGGCCACCTAATGACGATGGATCACTCAAATTGCGTCCCGATTCAATACATCGTCCTCCAGCAGACTTGTCTCCATGAGTCTATTGCTGCCTCGGGCACCTTATGGTCGTTCTCCCGTGAGTCTAGATTATCGAATGGGATGAAAAACTGATAGGGAATTGTAACATTCAGGGCCACCTAATGACGATGGATCACTCAAATTGCGTCCCGATTCAATACATCGTCCTCCAGCCGTCTTGTCTTCATGGGTCTATTGCTACCTCGGGCACCCTATGGCCGTTCTGCTGTGAGTCAAAGATTTTGGAATCGGACGATAAACTGATAGTGAATTGTAACGTTCAGGGCCACCTAATGACGATGGATCACTCAAATTGCGTTCCGATTCAATACATCCTCCTCCAGCAGACTTGTCTCCATGGGTCAATTACTGCCTCGGGCACCTCATGGCCGTTCTGCTGTGAGTCAAAGATTTTCGAATCGGACGAAAAACTGATAGTGAATTGTAACATTCAGGGCCACCTAATGACGATGGACCACACAAATTGCGTCCCGATTCAATACATCGTCCTCCAGCCGACTTGACTCCATGGGTCTATTGCTGCCTCGGGCACCTTATGGCCGTTCTGCTGTGAGTCTACATTATCGAATGGGACGAAAAACTGATAGTGAATTGTACCATTAAGGGCCTCCTAATGACGATGGAACACTCAAATTGCGTCCCGATTCAATACATCGTCCTCCAGCAGACTTGTCTTCATGGGTCTATTGCTGACTCGGGCACCTTATGGCCGTTCTGCTGTGAGTCAAAGATTTTCGAATCGGACGAAAAACTGATAGTGAATTGTAACGTTCAGGGGCACCTAATGACGATGGATCACTCAAATTGCGTCCCGATTCAATACATCGTCCTCCAGGTGACTTGTCTCCATTGGTCTATTGCTGCCTCGGGCACCTTATGGCCGTTGTGCTGTGAGTCAAAGATTTTCGAATCGGACGAAAAACTGATAGTGAATTGTAACGTTCAGGGCCTCCTAATGACGATGGAACACTCAAATTGCGTCCCGATTCAATACCTCGTCCTCCAGCAGACTTGTCTCCATGGGGCTATTGCTGCCTCGGGCATCTTATGGCCGTTCTGCTGTGAGTCAAAGGTTTTCGAATCGGACGAAAAACTGATAGGGAATTGTAACTTTCAGGGCCACCTAATGACGATGGATCACTCAAATTGCGTCCCGATTCAATACATCGTCCTCCAGCAGACTTGTCTCCATGAGTCTATTGCTGCCTCGGGCATCTTATGGCCGTTCTGCTGTGAGTCAAAGATTTTCGAATCGGACGAAAAACTGATAGTGAATTGTAACTTTCAGGGCCACCTAATGACGATGGATCACTCAAATTGCGTCCCGATTCAATACATCGTCTTCCAGCCGACTTGTCTCCATGGGTCTATTGCTCCCTCGGGCACCTTATGGCCGTTATGCTGTGTCTAAGATTTTCGAATCGGACGAAAAAATGATAGTTAATTGTAACATTCAGGGCCTCCTAATGACGATGGACCACACAAATTGCGTCCCGATTCAATACATCGGCCTCCAGCCGACTGGACTCCATGGGTCTATTTCTGCCTCGGGCACCTTATGGCCATTCTGCTGTGAGTCTAGATTATCGAATGGGACGAAAAACTAATAGTTAATTGTAACATTCAGGGCCTCCTAATGACGATGGAACACTCAAATTGCGTCCCGATTCAATACATAGTAATCCAGCAGACTTGTCTCCATGGGTCTATTGCTGCCTCGGGCACCTTATGGTCGTTCTGCCATGAGTCTAGATTATCGAATGGGACGAAAAACTGATAGTTAATTGTAACATTCAGGGCCTCCTAATGACGATGGAACACTCAAATTGCGTCCCGATTCAATACATCGTTCTCCAGCCGATTTTACTCCGTGGGTCTATTGCTACCTCGGACACCTTATGGCCGTTCTGCTGTGAGTCTAGATTATCGAATGGGACGAAAAACTGATAGTGAATTATAACGTTCAGGGGCCACCTAATGACGATGGATCACTGAAATTGCGTACCGATTCAATACATCGTCCTCCAGCAGACTTGTCTCCATGGGTCTATTGCTGCCTCGGGCACCTTATGGCCGTTCTGCTGTGAGTCAAAGATTTTCGAATCGGACGAAAAACTGATAGGGAATTGTAACTTTCAGGGCCACCTAATGACGATGGATCACTCAAATTGCGTCCCGATTGATTACATCGTCCGCCAGCAGACTTGTCTCCGTGGGTCTATTGCTGCCTCGGGCACCTTATGGCCGTTCTGCTGTGAGTCAAAGATTTTCGAATCGGACGAAAATCTGATAGTGAGTTGTAACTTTTAGGGCCACCTAATGACGATGGATCACTCAAATTGCGTCCCGATTCAATACATCATCCTCCAGCCGACTTGTCTCCATGAGTCTATTGCTGCCTCGGGCACCTTATGGTCGTTCTCCCGTGAGTCTAGATTATCGAATGGGATGAAAAACTGATAGTTAATTGTAACATTCAGGGCCTCCTAATGACGATGGAACACTCAAATTGCGTCCCGATTCAATAAGTCCTCCAGCAGACTTGTCTCCATGGGTCTATTGCTGCCTCGGGCACCTCATGGCCGTTCTGCTGTGAGTCAAAGATTTTCGAATCGGACGAAAAACTGATAGTGAATTGTAGCTTTCAGGGCCACCTAATGACAATGGATCACGCAAATTGCGTCCCGATTCAATACATCGTCCTCCAGCCGAATGTCTCCATGGGTCTATTGCTCCCCCGGGCACCATATGGTCGTTCTGCTGTGAGTCAAAGATTTTCGAATCGGACGAAAAACTGATAGTGAATTGTAACGTTCAGGGCCACCTAATGACGATGGATCACTCAAATTGCGTCCCGATTCAATACATCGTCCTCCAGGAGACTTGTCTCCGTTGGTCTATTGCTGCCTCGGGCACCTTATGGCCGTTCTGCTGTGAGTCAAAGATTTTCGAATCGGACGAAAAACTGATAGTGAATTGTAACGTTCAGGGCCTACTAATGACGATGGAACACTCAAATTGCGTCCCGATTCAATACCTCGTCCTCCAGCAGACTTGTCTCCATGGGTCTAATGCTGCCTCGGGCACCTTATGGTCGTTCTCCCGTGAGTCTAGATTATCGAATGGGACGAAAAACTGATAGTTAATTGCAACATTTAGGGCCTCCTAATGACGATGGAACACTCAAATTGCGTCCCGATTCAATCCATCGTCCTCCAGCAGACTTGTCTCCATTGGTGCCTCGGGCACCTTATGGCCGTTCTGCTGTGAGTCAAAGATTTTCGAATCGGACGAAAAACTGATAGGGAATTGTAACTTTCAGGGCCACCTAATGACGATGGATCACTCCAATTGCGTCCCGATTCAATACATCATCCTCCAGCAGACTTGTCTCCATGGATCTATTGCTGCCTCGGGCTCCTTATGGACGTTCTGCTGTGAGTCAAAGATTTTCGAATCGGACGAAAAACTGATAGTGAATTGTACCTTTTAGGGCCACCTAATGACGATGGATCACTCAAATTGCGTCCCGATTCAATACATCATCCTCCAGCCGACATGTCTCCATGAGTCTATTGCTGCCTCGGGCACCTTATGGTCGTTCTCCCGTGAGTCTAGATTATCGAATGGGACGAAAAACTGATAGTTAATTGTAACATTCAGGGCCTCCTAATGACGATGGAACACTCAAATTGCGTCCTGATTCAATACGTCCTCCAGCCGACTTGTCTCCATGGGTCTATTGCTGCCTCGGGCACCTCATGGCCGTTCTGCTGTGAGACAAAGATTTTCGAATCGGACGAAAAACTGATAGTGAATTGTAGCTTTCAGGGCCACCTAATGACGATGGATCACGCAAATTGCGTCCCGATTCAATACATCGTCCTCCAGCCGACTTGTCTCCATGGGTCTATTGCTCCCCCGGGCACCTTATGGCCGTTATGCTGTGAGTCAAAGATTTTCGAATCGGACGAAAAACTGATAGTGAATTGTAACATTCAGGGCCACCTAATGACGATGGACCACACAAATTGCGTCCCGATTGAATACATCGTCCTCCAGCGACTTGACTCCATGGAACACCTCGGGCACCTTATGGCCGTTCTGCTGGGAGTCAAAGATTTTCGAATCGGACGAAAAACTGATAGGGAATTGTAACGTTCAGGGCCTCCTAATGACGATGGAACACTCAAATTGCGTCCCGATTCAATACCTCGTCCTCCAGCAGACTTGTCTCCATGGGTCTATTGCTGCCTCAGGCACCTTATGGCCGTTCTGCTGTGAGTCAAAGATTTTCGAATCGGACGAAAAACTGATAGTGAATTGTAACGTTCAGGGCCACCTAATGACGATGGATCACTCAAATTGCGTCCCGATTTAATACATCGTCCTCCAGCAGACTTGTCTCCATGGGTCTATTGCTGCCTCCGGCACCTTATGGCCGTTCTGCTGTGAGTCAAAGATTTTCGAATCGGATGAAAAACTGATAGTGAATTGTAACGTTCAGGGCCTCCTAATGACGATGGAACACTCAAATTGCGTCCCGATTCAATACCTCGTCCTCCAGCAGACTTGTCTCCATAGGTCTATTGCTGCCTCGGGCACCTTATGGTCGTTCTGCCGTGAGTCTAGATTATCGAATGGGACGAAAAACTGATAGTTAATTGTAACGTTCAGGGCCTCCTAAAGACGATGGAACACTCAAATTGCGTCCCGATTCAATACATCGTTCTCCAGCCGACTTGTCTCCATGGGCCTATGCTGCCTCGGGCACCTTATGGCCGTTCTGCTGTGAGTCTAGATTATCGAATGGGACGAAAAACTGATAGTGAATTGTAACGTTCAGGGGCCACCTAATGACGATGGATCACTCAAATTGCGTACCGATTCAATACATCGTCCTCCAGCAGACTTGTCTCCATGGGTCTATTGCTGCCTCGCGCACCTTATGGCCGTTCTGCTGTGAGTCAAAGATTTTCGAATCGGACGAAAAACTGATAGTTAATTGTAACGTTCAGAGCCACCTAATGACGAAGGATCACTCAAATTGCGTCCCGATTCAATACATCGTCCTCCAGCAGACCTGTCTCCATGGGTCTATTGCTGCCTCGGGCACCTTATGGCCGTTCTGCTGTGAGTCGAAGATTTTCGAATCGGACGAAAAACTGTAAGGGAATTGTAACATTCAGGGCCACCTAATGACGATGGATCACTCAAATTGCGTCCCGATTCAATATATCGTCCTCCAGCCGACTTGTCTTCATGGGTCTATTGCTGCCTCGGGCACCTTATGGCCGTTCTGCTGTGAGTCAAAGATTTTGGAATCGGACGAAAAACTGATAGTGAATTGTAACGTTCCGGGCCACCTAATGACGATGGATCACTCAAATTGCGTTCCGATTCAATACATCCTCCTCCAGCAGACTTGTCTCCATGGGTCTATTGCTGCCTCGGGCACCTTATGGCCGTTCTGCTGTGAGTCAAAGATTTTCGAATCGGACGAAAAACTGATAGTGAATTGTAACGTTCAGGGCCACCTAATGACGATGGATCACTCAAATTGCGTCCCGATTCAATACAACGTCCTCCAGCAGACTTGTCTCTATGGGTCTATTGCTGCCTCGGGCACCTTATGGCCGTTCTGCTGTGAGTCAAAGATTTTCGAATCTGACGAAAAAGTGATAGTGAATTGTAACATTCAGGGCCACCTAATGACGATGGAACACTCAAATTGCGTCCCGATTCAATACATCGTCCTCCAGCCGACTTGTCTCCATGGCCGTTATGCTGTGAGTCTAAATTATCGAATGGGACGAAAAACTGATAGTGAATTGTAACGTTCAGGGCCACCTAATGACGATGGATCACTCAAATTGCGTCCCGATTCAATACATCGTCCTTCAGCAGACTTGTCTCAATGGGTCCATTGCTGCCTCGGGCACCTAATGGCCGTTCTGCTGTGAGTCAAAGATTTTCGAATCGGACGAAAAACTGATAGTGAATTGTAACTTTCAGGGCCACCTAATGACGATGGATCACTGAAATTGCGTCCCGATTCAATACATCGTCTTCCAGCCGACTTGTCTCCATGGGTCTATTGCTGCCTCGGGCATCTTATGGCCGTTCTGCTGTGAGTCAAAGATTTTCGAATCGGACGAAAAACTGATAGTGAATTGTAACGTTCAGGGCTACCTAATGACGATGGATCACTCAAATTGCGTCCCGATTCAATACATCGTCCTCCAGCAGACTTGTCTCCATGGGTCTATTGCTGCCTCGGGCACCTTATGGCCGTTCTGCTGTGAGTCAAAGATTTTCGAATCGGACGAAAAACTGATAGTGAATTGTAACTTTCAGGGCTACCTAATGACGATGGATAACTCAAATTGCGTCCCGATTCAATACATCGTCTTCCAGCCGACTTGTCTCCATGAATCTATTGCTGCCTTGGGCACATTATGGCCGTTCTGCTGTGAGTCAAAGTTTTTCGAATCGGACGAAAAACTGATAGTGAATTGTAACGTTCAGGGCCTCCTAATGACGATGGAACACACAAATTGCGTCCCGATTCAATACATCATCCTCCAGCAGACTTGTCTCCATGGGTCTATTGCTGCCTCGGGCACCATATGGCCGTTCTGCTGTGAGTCAAAGATTTTCGAATCGGACGAAAAACTGATAGTGAATTGTAACATTCAGGGCCACCTAATGACGATGGATCACTCAAATTGCGTCCCGATTCAATACATCGTCCTCCAGCCGACTTGTCTCCATGGGTCTATTGCTGCCTCGGGCACCTTATGGCCGTTCTGCTGTGAGTCAAAAATTTGGGAATCGGACGAAAAACTGATAGTGAATTGTAACGTTCAGGGCCACCTAATGACGATGGATCACTCAAATTGCCTCCCGATTCAATACATCGTCCTCCAGCAGACTTGTCTCCATGGGTCTATTGCTGCCTCGGGCATCTTATGGCCGTTCTGCTGTGAGTCAAAGGTTTTTCGAATCGGACGAAAAACTGATAGTGAATTGTAACTTTCAGGGCCACCTAATGACGATGGATCACTCAAATTGCGTCCCGATTCAATACATCATCTTCCAGCCGACTTGTCTCCATGAGTCTATTGCTGCCTCCGGCACCTTATGGCCGTTCTGCTGTGAGTCAAAGATTTTCGAATCGGATGAAAAACTGATAGTGAATTGTAACGTTCAGGGCCTCCTAATGACGATGGAACACTCAAATTGCGTCCCGATTCAATACCTCGTCCTCCAGCAGACTTGTCTCCATAGGTCTATTGCTGCCTCGGGCACCTTATGGTCGTTCTGCCGTGAGTCTAGATTATCGAATGGGACGAAAAACTGATAGTTAATTGTAACATTCAGGGCCTCCTAATGACGATGGAACACTCAAATTGCGTCCCGATTCCATACTTCGTTCTCCAGCCGACTTGTCTCCATGGGTCTATTGCTGCCTCGGGCACCTTATGGCCGTTCTGCTGTGAGTCTAGATTATCGAATGGGACGAAAAACTGATAGTGAATTGTAACGTTCAGGGGCCACCTAATGACGATGGATCACTCAAATTGCGTCCCGATTCAATACATCATCTTCCAGCCGACTTGTCTCCATGAGTCTATTGCTGCCTCCGGCACCTTATGGCCGTTGTGCTGTGAGTCAAAGATTTTCGAATCGGATGAAAAACTGATAGTGAATTGTAACGTTCAGGGCCTCCTAATGACGATGGAACACTCAAATTGCGTCCCGATTCAATACCTCGTCCTCCAGCAGACTTGTCTCCATAGGTCTATTGCTGCCTCGGGCACCTTATGGTCGTTCTGCCGTGAGTCTAGATTATCGAATGGGACGAAAAACTGATAGTTAATTGTAACATTCAGGGCCTCCTAATGACGATGGAACACTCAAATTGCGTCCCGATTCAATACTTCGTTCTCCAGCCGACTTGTCTCCATGGGTCTATTGCTGCCTCGGGCACCTTATGGCCGTTCTGCTGTGAGTCTAGATTATCGAATGGGACGAAAAACTGATAGTGAATTGTAACGTTCAGGGGCCACCTAATGACGATGGATCACTCAAATTGCGTACCGATTCAATACATCGTCCTCCAGCAGACTTGTCTCCATGTGTCTATTGCTGCCTCGGGCACCTTATGGCCATTCTGCTGTGAGTCAAAGATTTTCGAATCGGACGAAAAACTGATAGTGAATTGTAACGTTCAGAGCCACCTAATGACGATGGATCACTCAAATTGCGTCCCGATTCAATACATCGTCCTCCAGCAGATCTGTCTCCATGGGTCTATTGCTGCCTCGGGCACCTTATGGCCGTTCTGCTGTGAGTCAAAGATTTTCGAATCGGACGAAAAACTGATAGGGAATTGTAACATTCAGGGCCACCTAATGACGATGGACCACTCAAATTGCGTCCCGATTCAATACATCGTCCTCCAGCCGACTTGTCTTCATGGGTCTATTGCTGCCTCGGGCACCTTATAGCCGTTCTGCTGTGAGTCAAAGATTTTGGAATCGGACGAAAAACTGATAGTGAATTGTAACGTTCAGGGGCACCTAATGACGATGGATCACTCAAATTGCGTCTCGATTCAATGCATCCTCCTCCAGCAGACTTGTCTCCATGGGTCTATTGCTGCCTCGGGCACCATATAGCCGTTCTGCTGTGAGTCAAAGATTTTCGAATCGGACGAAAAACTGATAGTGAATTGTAACGTTCAGGGCCACATAATGACGATGGATCACTCAAATTGCGTCCCGATTCCATACATCGTCCTCCAGCAGACTTGTCTCTATGGGTCTATTGCTGCCTCGGGCACCTTATGGCCGTTCTGCTGTGAGTCAAAGATTTTCGAATCTGACGAAAAACTGATAGTGAATTGTAACATTCAGGGCCACCTAATGACGATGGAACACTCAAATTGCGTCCCGATTCAATACGTCGTCCTCCAGCCGACTTGTCTCCATGGCCGTTATGCTGTGAATCCAAATTATCGAATGGGACGAAAAACTGATAGTGAATTGTAACGCTCAGGGCCACCTAATGACGATGGATCACTCAAATTCCGTCCCGATTCAATACATCGTCCTTCAACTGACTTGTCTTCATGGGTCTATTGCTGCCTCGGGCACCTAATGGCCGTTCTGCTGTGAGTCAAAGATTTTCGAATCGGACGAAAAACTGATTGTGAATTGTAACTTTCAGGGCCACCTAATGACGATGGATCACTCAAATTGCGTCCCGATTCAATACATCGTCTTCCAGCCCACTTGTCTCCATGGGTCTATTGCTGCCTCGGGCACCTTATGGCCGTTCTGCTGTGAGTCAAAGATTTTCGAATCGGACGAAAAACTGATAGTGAATTGTAACGTTCAGGGCCACCTAATGACGATGGATCACACAAATTGCGTCCCGATTCAATATATCGTTCTCCAGCAGACCTGTCTTCATGGGTCTATTGCTGCCTCGGGCATCTTATGGCCGTTCTGCTGTGAGTCAAAGATTTTCGAATCGGACGAAAAACTGATAGTGAATTGTAACTTTCAGGGCCACCTATTGACGATGGATCACTCAAATTGCGTCCCGATTCAATACATCGTCTTCCAGCCGACTTGTCTTCATGAGTCTATTGCTGCCTCCGGCACCTTATGGCCGTTCTGCTGTGAGTCAAAGATTTTCGAATCGGATGAAAAACTGATAGTGAATTGTAACGTTCAGGGCCTCCTAATGACGATGGAACACTCAAATTGCGTCCCGATTCAATACCTCGTCCTCCAGCAGACTTGTCTCCATAGGTCTATTGCTGCCTCGGGCACCTTATGGTCGTTCTGCCGTGAGTCTAGATTATCGAATGGGACGAAAAACTGATAGTTAATTGTAACATTCGGGGCCTCCTAATGACGATGGAACACTCAAATTGCGTCCCGATTCAATACATCGTCCTCCAGCCGACTTGTCTCCATGGCCGTTATGCTGTGAGTCTAAATTATCGAATGGGACGAAAAACTGATAGTGAATTGTAACGTTCAGGGCCACCTAATGACGATGGATCACTCAAATTGCGTCCCGATTCAATACATCGTCCTTCAGCAGACTTGTCTCCATGGGTCTATTGCTGCCTCGGGCACCTAATGGCCGTTCTGCTGTGAGTCAAAGATTTTCGAATCGGACGAAAAACTGATAGTGAATTGAAACTTTCAGGGCCACCTAATGACGATGGATCACTCAAATTGCGTCCCGATTCCTTACATCGTCTTCCAGCCGACTTGTCTCCATGGGTCTATTGCTGCCTCGGGCACCTTATGGCCGTTCTGCTGTGAGTCAAAGATTTTCGAATCGGACGAAAAACTGATAGTGAATTGTAACGTTCAGGGCCACCTAATGACGATGGATCACTCAAATTGCGTCCCGATTCAATACATCGTCCTCCAGCAGACCTGTCTTCATGGGTCTATTGCTGCCTCGGGCACCTTATGGCCGTTCTGCTGTGAGTCAAAGATTTTCGAATCGGACGAAAAACTGATAGTGAATTGTAACATTCAGGGCCACCTAATGACGATGGATCACTCAAATTGCGTCCCGATTCAATACATCGTCCTGCAGCCGACTTAACTCCATGGGTCTATTGCTGCCTCGGGCACCTTATGGCCGTTCTGCTGTGAGTCAAAGATTTTGGAATCGGACGGAAAACTGATAGTGAATTGTAACGTTCAGGGCCACCTAATGACGATGGATCACTCAAATTGCGTCCCGATTCAATACATCCTCCTCCAGCAGACTTGTCTCCATGGGTCTATTGCTGCCTCGGGCACCTTATGGCCGTTCTGCTGTGAGTCAAAGATTTTCGAATCGGACGAAAAACTGATAGTGAATTGTAACGTTCAAGGCCACCTAATGACGATGGATCACTCAAATTGCGTCCCGATTCAATACATCGACCTCCAGCAGACTTGTCTCCATGGGTCTATTGCTGCCTCGGGCACCTTATGTCCGTTCTGCTGTGACTCAAAGATTTTCGAATCTGACGAAAAACTGATAGTGAATTGTAACATTCAGGGCCACCTAATGACGATGGATCTCTCAAATTGCGTCTCGATTCAGTACATCGTCCTCCAGCCGACTTGTCTCCATGGGTCTATTGCTGCCTCGGGCACCTTATGGCCGTTCTGCTGTGTCAAAAATTTTCGAATCGGACGAAAAACTGATGACGATGGAACACTCAAATTGCGTCCCGATTGAATACATCGTCCTCCAGCCGACTTGTCTCCATGGCCGTTATGCTGTGAGTCTAAATTATCGAATGGGACGAAAAACTGTTAGTGAATTGTAACTTTCAGTGCTACCTAATGACGATGGATCACTCAAATTGCGTCCCGATTCAATACATCGTCCTCCAGCAGACTTGTCTCCATGGGTCTATTGCTGCCTCGGGCACCATATGGCCGTTCTGCTGTGAGTCAAAGATTTTCGAATCGGACGAAAATCTGATATGGAATTGTAACTTTCAGGGCCACCTAATGACGATGGATCACTCAAATTGCGTCCCGATTCAATACATCGTCTTCCAGCCGACTTGTCTCCATGAGTCTATTGCTGCCTCGGGCACCTTAAGGCCGTTCTGCTGTGAGTCAAAGTTATTCGAATCAGACGAAAAACTGATAGTGAATTGTAACGTTCAGGGCCACATAATGACGATGGATCACTCAAATTGCGTCCCGATTCAATACATCGTCCTCCAGCAGACTTGTCTCTATGGGTCTATTGCTGCCTCGGGCACCTTATGGCCGTTCTGCTGTGAGTCAAAGATTTTCGAATCTGACGAAAAACTGATAGTGAATTGTAACATTCAGGGCCACCTAATGACGATGGAACACTCAAATTGCGTCCCGATTCAATACGTCGTCCTCCAGCCGACTTGTCTCCATGGCCGTTATGCTGTGAATCCAAATTATCCAATGGGACGAAAAACTGATAGTGAATTGTAACGCTCAGGGCCACCTAATGACGATGGATCACTCAAATTCCGTCCCGATTCAATACATCGTCCTTCAACAGACTTGTCTTCATGGGTCTATTGCTGCCTCGGGCACCTAATGGCCGTTCTGCTGTGAGTCAAAGATTTTCGAATCGGACGAAAAACTGATTGTGAATTGTAACTTTCAGGGCCACCTAATGACGATGGATCACTCAAATTCCGTCCCGATTCAATACATCGTCTTCCAGACCACTTGTCTCCATGGGTCTATTGCTGCCTCGGGCACCTTATGGCCGTTCTGCTGTGAGTCAAAGATTTTCGAATCGGACGAAAAACTGATAGTGAATTGTAACGTTCAGGGCCACCTAATGACGATGGATCACACAAATTGCGTCCCGATTTAATACATCGTCCTCCAGCAGACCTGTCTTCATGGGTCTATTGCTGCCTCGGGCACCTTATGGCCGTTCTGCTGTGAGTCAAAGATTTTCGAATCGGACGAAAAACTGATAGTGAATTGTAACATTCAGGGCCACCTAATGACGATGGATCACTCAAATTGCGTCCCGATTCAATACATCGTCCTCCAGCCGACTTGTCTCCATGAGTCTATTGCTGCCTCGGGCACCTTATGGCCGTTCTGCTGTGAGTCAAAAATTTTGGAATCGAACGAAAAACTGATAGTGAATTGTAACGTTCAGGGCCACCTAATGACGATGGATCACTCAAATTGCGTCCCGATTCAATACATCCTCCTCCAGCAGACTTGTCTCCATGGGTCTATTGCTGCCTCGGGCATCTTATGGCCGTTCTGCTGTGAGTCAAAGATTTTCTAATCGGACGTAAAACTGATAGTGAATTGCAACTTTCAGGGCCACCTATTGACGATGGATCACTCAAATTGCGTCCCGATTCAATACATCGTCTTCCAGCCGACTTGTCTGCATGAGTCTATTGCTGCCTCCGGCACCTTATGGCCGTTCTGCTGTGAGTCAAAGATTTTCGAATCGGATGAAAAACTGATAGTGAATTGTAACGTTCAGGGCCTCCTAATGACGATGGAACACTCAAATTGCGTCCCGATTCAATACCTCGTCCTCCAGCAGACTTGTCTCCATAGGTCTATTGCTGCCTCGGGCACCTTATGGTCGTTCTGCCGTGAGTCTAGATTATCGAATGGGACGAAGAACTGATAGTTAATTGTAACATTCGGGGCCTCCTAATGACGATGGAACACTCAAATTGCGTCCCGATTCAATACATCGTTCTCCAGCCGACTTGTCTCCATGGGTCTATTGCTGCCTCGGGAACCTTATGGCCGTTCTGCTGTGAGTCTAGATTATCGAATGGGACGAAAAACTGATAGTGAATTGTAACGTTCAGGGGCCACCTAATGACGATGGATCACTCAAATTGCGTACCGATTCAATACATCGTCCTCCAGCCGACTTGTCTCCATGGCCGTTATGCTGTGAGTCTAAATTATCGAATGGGACGAAAAACTGATAGTGAATTGTAACGTTCAGGGCCACCTAATGACGATGGATCACTCAAATTGCGTCCCGATTCAATACATCGTCCTTCAGCAGACTTGTCTCCATGGGTCTATTGCTGCCTCGGGCACCTAATGGCCGTTCTGCTGTGAGTCAAAGATTTTCGAATCGGACGAAAAACTGATAGTGAATTGAAACTTTCAGGGCCACCTAATGACGATGGATCACTCAAATTGCGTCCCGATTCCTTACATCGTCTTCCAGCCGACTTGTCTCCATGGGTCTATTGCTGCCTCGGGCACCTTATGGCCGTTCTGCTGTGAGTCAAAGATTTTCGAATCGGACGAAAAACTGATAGTGAATTGTAACGTTCAGGGCCACCTAATGACGATGGATCACTCAAATTGCGTCCCGATTCAATACATCGTCCTCCAGCAGACCTGTCTTCATGGGTCTATTGCTGCCTCGGGCTTCTTATGGCCGTTCTGCTGTGAGTCAAAGATTTTCGAATCGGACGAAAAACTGATAGTGAATTGTAACATTCAGGGCCACCTAATGACGATGGATCACTCAAATTGCGTCCCGATTCAATACATCGTCCTCCAGCCGACTTAACTCCATGGGTCTATTGCTGCCTCGGGCACCTTATGGCCGTTCTGCTGTGAGTCAAAGATTTTGGAATCGGACGGAAAACTGATAGTGAATTGTAACGTTCAGGGCCACCTAATGACGATGGATCACTCAAATTGCGTCCCGATTCAATACATCCTCCTCCAGCAGACTTGTCTCCATGGGTTTATTGCTGCCTCGGGCACCTTATGGCCGTTCTGCTGTGAGTCAAAGATTTTCGAATCGGACGAAAAACTGATAGTGAATTGTAACGTTCAAGGCCACCTAATGACGATGGATCACTCAAATTGCGTCCCGATTCAATACATCGTCCTCCAGCAGACTTGTCTCCATGGGTCTATTGCTGCCTCGGGCACCTTATGTCCGTTCTGCTGTGACTCAAAGATTTTCGAATCTGACGAAAAACTGATAGTGAATTGTAACATTCAGGGCCACCTAATGACGATGGATCTCTCAAATTGCGTCTCGATTCAGTACATCGTCCTCCAGCCGACTTGTCTCCGTGGGTCTATTGCTGCCTCGGGCACCTTATGGCCGTTCTGCTGTGTCAAAAATTTTCGAATCGGACGAAAAACTGATGACGATGGAACACTCAAATTGCGTCCCGATTGAATACATCGTCCTCCAGCCGACTTGTCTCCATGGCCGTTATGCTGTGAGTCTAAATTATCGAATGGGACGAAAAACTGTTAGTGAATTGTAACTTTCAGTGCTACCTAATGACGATGGATCACTCAAATTGCGTCCCGATTCAATACATCGTCCTCCAGCAGACTTGTCTCCATGGGTCTATTGCTGCCTCGGGCACCATATGGCCGTTCTGCTGTGAGTCAAAGATTTTCGAATCGGACGAAAATCTGATATGGAATTGTAACTTTCAGGGCCACCTAATGAC
This sequence comes from Schistocerca cancellata, assembly GCF_023864275.1. Lineage (NCBI taxonomy): Eukaryota > Metazoa > Arthropoda > Insecta > Orthoptera > Acrididae > Schistocerca > Schistocerca cancellata. The sequence continues at coordinate 474,637 of NW_026047169.1, read as the reverse complement.
GATGGATCACTCAAATTGCGTCCCGATTCAATACATCGTCTTCCAGCCGACTTGTCTCCATGAGTCTATTGCTGCCTCGGGCACCTTAAGGCCGTTCTGCTGTGAGTCAAAGTTTTTCGAATCAGACGAAAAACTGATAGTGAATTGTAACGTTCAGGGCCACATAATGACGATGGATCACTCAAATTGCGTCCCGATTCAATACATCGTCCTCCAGCAGACTTGTCTCTATGGGTCTATTGCTGCCTCGGGCACCTTACGGCCGTTCTGCTGTGAGTCAAAGATTTTCGAATCTGACGAAAAACTGATAGTGAATTGTAACATTCAGGGCCACCTAATGACGATGGAACACTCAAATTGCGTCCCGATTCAATACGTCGTCCTCCAGCCGACTTGTCTCCATGGCCGTTATGCTGTGAATCCAAATTATCCAATGGGACGAAAAACTGATAGTGAATTGTAACGCTCAGGGCCACCTAATGACGATGGATCACTCAAATTCCGTCCCGATTCAATACATCGTCCTTCAACAGACTTGTCTTCATGGGTCTATTGCTGCCTCGGGCACCTAATGGCCGTTCTGCTGTGAGTCAAAGATTTTCGAATCGGACGAAAAACTGATTGTGAATTGTAACTTTCAGGGCCACCTAATGACGATGGATCACTCAAATTGCGTCCCGATTCAATACATCGTCTTCCAGCCCACTTGTCTCCATGGGTCTATTGCTGCCTCGGGCACCTTATGGCCGTTCTGCTGTGAGTCAAAGATTTTCGAATCGGACGAAAAACTGATAGTGAATTGTAACGTTCAGGGCCACCTAATGACGATGGATCACACAAATTGCGTCCCGATTCAATACATCGTCCTCCAGCAGACCTGTCTTCATGGGTCTATTGCTGCCTCGCGCACCTTATGGCCGTTCTGCTGTGAGTCAAAGACTTTCGAATCGGACGAAAAACTGATAGTGAATTGTAACATTCAGGGCCACCTAATGACGATGGATCACTCAAATTGCGTCCCGATTCAATACATCGTCCTCCAGCCGACTTGTCTCCATGAGTCTATTGCTGCCTCGGGCACCTTATGGCCGTTCTGCTGTGAGTCAAAAATTTTGGAATCGAACGAAAAACTGATAGTGAATTGTAACGTTCAGGGCCACCTAATGACGATGGATCACTCAAATTGCGTCCCGATTCAATACATCCTCCTCCAGCAGACTTGTCTCCATGGGTCTATTGCTGCCTCGGGCATCTTATGGCCGTTCTGCTGTGAGTCAAAGATTTTCGAATCGGACGAAAAACTGATAGTGAATTGTAACTTTCAGGGCCACCTATTGACGATGGATCACTCAATTTGCGTCCCGATTCAATACATCGTCTTCCAGCCGACTTGTCTGCATGAGTCTATTGCTGCCTCCGGCACCTTATGGCCGTTCTGCTGTGAGTCAAAGATTTTCGAATCGGATGAAAAACTGATAGTGAATTGTAACGTTCAGGGCCTCCTAATGACGATGGAACACTCAAATTGCGTCCCGATTCAATACCTCGTCCTCCAGCAGACTTGTCTCCATAGGTCTATTGCTGCCTCGGGCACCTTATGGTCGTTCTGCCGTGAGTCTAGATTATCGAATGGGACGAAGAACTGATAGTTAATTGTAACATTCGGGGCCTCCTAATGACGATGGAACACTCAAATTGCGTCCCGATTCAATACATCGTTCTCCAGCCGACTTGTCTCCATGGGTCTATTGCTGCCTCGGGAACCTTATGGCCGTTCTGCTGTGAGTCTAGATTATCGAATGGGACGAAAAACTGATAGTGAATTGTAACGTTCAGGGGCCACCTAATGACGATGGATCACTCAAATTGCGTACCGATTCAATACATCGTCCTCCAGCAGACTTGTCTCCATGGGTCTATTGCTGCCTCGGGCACCTTATGGCCGCTTTTGCTGTGAGTCAAAGATTTTCGAATCGGACGAAAAACTGATAGGGAATTGTAACTTTCAGGGCCACCTAATGACGATGGATCACTCAAATTGCGTCCCGATTCAATACATCGTCCTCCAGCCGACTTGTCTCCATGGGTCTATTGCTGCCTCGGGCACTTTATGGTCGTTCTGCTGTGAGTTAAAGATTTTCGAATCGGACGAAAAACTGATAGTGAATTGTAACGTTCAGGGTCTCCTAATGACGATGGAACACTCAAATTGCGTCCCGATTCAATACATCGTCCTCCAGCAGATTTGTCTCCATGGGTCTATTGCTGCCTCGGGCACCTTATGGCCGTTCTTCTGTGAGTCAAAGATTTTCGAATCGGACGAAAAACTGATAGTGAATTGTAACGTTCAGAGCCACCTAATGATGATGGATCACTCAAATTGCGTCCCGATTCAATACATCGTCCTCCAGCAGACCTGTCTCCATGGGTCTATTGCTGCCTCGGGCACCTTATGGCCGTTCTGCTGTGAGTCAAAGATTTTCGAATCGGACGAAAAACTGATAGGGAATTGTAACATTCAGGGCCACCTAATGACGATGGATCACTCAAATTGCGTCCCGATTCAATACATCGTCCTCCAGCCGACTTGTCTTCATGGGTCTATTGCTGCCTCGGGCACCTTATGGCCGTTCTGCTGTGAGTCAAAGATTTTGGAATCGGACGGAAAACTGATAGTGAATTGTAACGTTCAGGGGCACCTAATGACGATGGATCACTCAAATTACGTCGCGATTCAATACATCCTCCTCCAGCAGACTTGTCTCTATGGGTCTATTGCTGCCTCGGGCACCTTATGGCCGTTCTGCTGTGAGTCAAAGATTTTCGAATCGGCCGAAAAACTGATAGTGAATTGTAACGTTCAGGGCCACCTAATGACGATGGATCACTCAAATTGCGTCCCGATTCAATACATCGTCCTCCAGCAGACTTGTCTCTATGGGTCTATTGCTGCCTCGGGCACCTTATGGCCGTTCTCCTGTGAGTCAAAGATTTTCGAATCTGACGAAAAACTGATAGTGAATTGTAACATTCAGGGCCACCTAATGACGATGGAACACTCAAATTGCGTCCCGATTCAATACATCGTCCTCCAGCCGACTTGTCTCCATGGCCGTTATGCTGTGAGTCTAAATTATCGAATGGGACGAAAAACTGATAGTGAATTGTAACGTTCAGGGCCACCTAATGACGATGGATCACTCAAATTGCGTCCCGATTCAATTCATCGTCCTTCAGCAGACTTGTCTCCATGGGTCTATTGCTGCCTCGGGCACCTAATGGCCGTTCTGCTCTGAGTCAAAGATTTTCGAATCGGACGAAAAACTGATAGTGAATTGAAACTTTCAGGGCCACCTAATGACGATGGATCACTCAAATTGCGTCCCGATTCCTTACATCGTCTTCCAGCCGACTTGTCTCCATGGGTCTATTGCTGCCTCGGGCACCTTATGGCCGTTCTGCTGTGAGTCAAAGATTTTCGAATCGGACGAAAAACTGATAGTGAATTGTAACGTTCAGGGCCACCTAATGACGATGGATCACTCAAATTGCGTCCCGATTCAATACATCGTCCTCCAGCAGACTTGTCACTATGGGTCTATTGCTGCCTCGGGCACCTTATGGCCGTTCTGCTGTGAGTCAAAGATTTTCGAATCTGACGAAAAACTGATAGTGAATTGTAACATTCAGGGCCACCTAATGACGATGGAACACTCAAATTGCGTCCCGATTCAATACATCGTCCTCCAGCCGACTTGTCTCCATGGCCGTTATGCTGTGAGTCTAAATTATCGAATGGGACGAAAAACTGATAGTGAATTGTAACGTTCAGGGCCACCTAATGACGATGGATCACTCAAATTGCGTCCCGATTCAATACATCGTCCTTCTGCAGACTTGTCTCCATGGGTCTATTGCTGCCTCGGGCACCTAATGGCCGTTCTGCTGTGAGTCAAAGATTTTCGAATCGGACGAAAAACTGATAGTGAATTGAAACTTTCAGGGCCACCTAATGACGATGGATCACTCAAATTGCGTCCCGATTCCTTACATCGTCTTCCAGCCGACTTGTCTCCATGGGTCTATTGCTGCCTCGGGCACCTTATGGCCGTTCTGCTGTGAGTCAAAGATTTTCGAATCGGACGAAAAACTGATAGTGAATTGTAACGTTCAGGGCCACCTAATGACGATGGATCACTCAAATTGCGTCCCGATTCAATACATCGTCCTCCAGCAGACCTGTCTTCATGGGTCTAATGCTGCCACGGGCACCTTATGGCCGTTCTGCTGTGAGTCAAAGATTTTCGAATCGGACGAAAAACTGATAGTGAATTGTAACATTCAGGGCCACCTAATGACGATGGATCACTCAAATTGCGTCCCGATTCAATACATCGTCCTCCAGCCGACTTGTCTCCATGGGTCTATTGCTGCCTCGGGCACCTTATGGCCGTTCTGCTGTGAGTCAAAGATTTTGGAATCGGACGGAAAACTGATAGTGAATTGTAACGTTCAGGGCCACCTAATGACGATGAATCACTCAAATTGCGTCCCGATTCAACACATCCTCCTCCAGCAGACTTGTCTCCATGGGTCTATTGCTGCCTCGGGCACCTTATGGCCGTTCTGCTGTGAGTCAAAGATTTTCGAATCGGACGAAAAACTGATAGTGAATTGTAACGTTCAAGGCCACCTAATGACGATGGATCACTCAAATTGCGTCGCGATTCAATACATCCTCCTCCAGCAGACTTGTCTCCATGGGTCTATTGCTGCCTCGGGCACCTTATGGCCGTTCTGCTGTGAGTCAAAGATTTTCGAATCGGACGAAAAACTGATAGTGAATTGTAACGTTCAGGGCCACCTAATGACGATGGATCACTCAAATTGCGTCCCGATTCAATACATCGTCCTCCAGCAGACTTGTCTCTATGGGTCTATTGCTGCCTCGGGCACCTTATGGCCGTTCTCCTGTGAGTCAAAGATTTTCGAATCTGACGAAAAACTGATAGTGAATTGTAACATTCAGGGCCACCTAATGACGATGGAACACTCAAATTGCGTCCCGATTCAATACATCGTCCTCCAGCCGACTTGTCTCCATGGCCGTTATGCTGTGAGTCTAAATTATCGAATGGGACGAAAAACTGATAGTGAATTGTAACGTTCAGGGCCACCTAATGACGATGGATCACTCAAATTGCGTCCCGATTCCTTACATCGTCTTCCAGCCGACTTGTCTCCATGGGTCTATTGCTGCCTCGGGCACCTTATGGCCGTTCTGCTGTGAGTCAAAGATTTTCGAATCGGACGAAAAACTGATAGTGAATTGTAACGTTCAGGGCCACCTAATGACGATGGATCACTCAAATTGCGTCCCGATTCAATACATCGTCCTCCAGCAGACTTGTCTCTATGGGTCTATTGCTGCCTCGGGCACCTTATGGCCGTTCTGCTGTGAGTCAAAGATTTTCGAATCTGACGAAAAACTGATAGTGAATTGTAACATTCAGGGCCACCTAATGACGATGGAACACTCAAATTGCGTCCCGATTCAATACATCGACCTCCAGCCGACTTGTCTCCATGGCCGTTATGCTGTGAGTCTAAATTATCGAATGGGACGAAAAACTGATAGTGAATTGTAACGTTCAGGGCCACCTAATGACGATGGATCACTCAAATTGCGTCCCGATTCAATACATCGTCCTTCAGCAGACTTGTCTCCATGGGTCTATTGCTGCCTCGGGCACCTAATGGCCGTTCTGCTGTGAGTCAAAGATTTTCGAATCGGACGAAAAACTGATAGTGAATTGAAACTTTCAGGGCCACCTAATGACGATGGATCACTCAAATTGCGTCCCGATTCCTTACATCGTCTTCCAGCCGACTTGTCTCCATGGGTCTATTGCTGCCTCGGGCACCTTATGGCCGTTCTGCTGTGAGTCAAAGATTTTCGAATCGGACGAAAAACTGATAGTGAATTGTAACGTTCAGGGCCACCTAATGACGATGGATCACTCAAATTTCGTCCCGATTCAATACATCGTCCTCCAGCAGACCTGTCTTCATGGGTCTATTGCTGCCTCGGGCACCTTATGGCCGTTCTGCTGTGAGTCAAAGATTTTCGAATCGGACGAAAATCTGATAGTGAATTGTAACATTCAGGGCCACCTAATGACGATGGTCACTCAAATTGCGTCCCGATTCAATACATCGTCCTCCAGCCGACTTGTCTCCATGGGTCTATTGCTGCCTCGGGCACCTTATGGCCGTTCTGCTGTAGGTCAAAGATTTTGGAATCGGACGGAAAACTGATAGTGAATTGTAACGTTCAGGGCCACCTAATGACGATGAATCACTCAAATTGCGTCCCGATTCAACACATCCTCCTCCAGCAGACTTGTCTCCATGGGTCTATTGCTGCCTCGGGCACCTTATGGCCGTTCTGCTGTGAGTCAAAGATTTTCGAATCGGACGAAAAACTGATAGTGAATTGTAACGTTCAAGGCCACCTAATGACGATGGATCACTCAAATTGCCTCCCGATTCAATACATCGTCCTCCAGCAGACTTGTCTCCATGGGTCTATTGCTGCCTCGGGCACCTTATGTCCGTTCTGCTGTGAGTCAAAGATTTTCGAATCTGACGAAAAACTGATAGTGAATTGTAACATTCAGGGCCACCTAATGACGATGGATCTCTCAAATTGCGTCTCGATTCAGTACATCGTCCTCCAGCCGACTTGTCTCCATGGGTCTATTGCTGCCTCGGGCACCTTATGGCCGTTCTGCTGTGTCAAAAATTTTCGAATCGGACGAAAAACTGATGACGATGGAACACTCAAATTGCGTCCCGATTGAATACATCGTCCTCCAGCCGACTTGTCTCCATGGCCGTTATGCTGTGAGTCTAAATTATCGAATGGGACGAAAAACTGTTAGTGAATTGTAACGTTCAGTGCTACCTAATGACGATGGATCACTAAAATTGCGTCCCGATTCAATACATCGTCCTCCAGCCGACTTGTCTCCATGGGTCTATTGCTGCCTCGGGCACCTTATGTCCGTTCTGCTGTGAGTCAAAGATTTTCGAATCGGACGAAAAACTGATAGTGAATTGTAACGTTCAAGGCCACCTAATGACGATGGATCACTCAAATTGCGTCCCGATTCAATACATCGTCCTCCAGCAGACCTGTCTTCATGGGTCTAATGCTGCCTCGGGCACCTTATGGCCGTTCTGCTGTGAGTCAAAGATTTTCGAATCGGACGAAAAACTGATAGTGAATTGTAACATTCAGGGCCACCTAATGACGATGGATCACTCAAATTGCGTCCCGATTCAATACATCGTCCTCCAGCCGACTTGTCTCCATGGGTCTATTGCTGCCTCGGGCACCTTATGGCCGTTCTGCTGTGAGTCAAAGATTTTGGAATCGGACGGAAAACTGATAGTGAATTGTAACGTTCAGGGCCACCTAATGACGATGAATCGTTCAAATTGCGTCCCGATTCAACACATCCTCCTCCAGCAGACTTGTCTCCATGGGTCTATTGCTGCCTCGGGCACCTTATGGCCGTTCTGCTGTGAGTCAAAGGTTTTCGAATCGGACGAAAAACTGATAGTGAATTGTAACGTTCAAGGCCACCTAATGACGATGGATCACTCAAATTGCGTCGCGATTCAATACATCCTCCTCCAGCAGACTTGTCTCCATGGGTCTATTGCTGCCTCGGGCACCTTATGGCCGTTCTGCTGTGAGTCAAAGATTTTCGAATCGGACGAAAAACTGATAGTGAATTGTAACGTTCAGGGCCACCTAATGACGATGGATCACTCAAATTGCGTCCCGATTCAATACATCGTCCTCCAGCAGACTTGCCTCTATGGGTCTATTGCTGCCTCGGGCACCTTATGGCCGTTCTCCTGTGAGTCAAAGATTTTCGAATCTGACGAAAAACTGATAGTGAATTGTAACATTCAGGGCCACCTAATGACGATGGAACACTCAAATTGCGTCCCGATTCAATACATCGTCCTCCAGCCGACTTGTCTCCATGGCCGTTATGCTGTGAGTCTAAATTATCGAATGGGACGAAAAACGGATAGTGAATTGTAACGTTCAGGACCACCTAATGACGATGGATCACTCAAATTGCGTCCCGATTCAATTCATCGTCCTTCAGCAGACTTGTCTCCATGGGTCTATTGCTGCCTCGGGCACCTAATGGCCGTTCTGCTGTGAGTCAAAGATTTTCGAATCGGACGAAAAACTGATAGTGAATTGAAACTTTCAGGGCCACCTAATGACGATGGATCACTCAAATTGCGTCCCGATTCCTTACATCGTCTTCCAGCCGACTTGTCTCCATGGGTCTATTGCTGCCTCGGGCACCTTATGGCCGTTCTGCTGTGAGTCAAAGATTTTCGAATCGGACGAAAAACTGATAGTGAATTGTAACGTTCAGGGCCACCTAATGACGATGGATCACTCAAATTGCGTCCCGATTCAATACATCGTCCTCCAGCAGACTTGTCTCTATGGGTCTATTGCTGCCTCGGGCACCTTATGGCCGTTCTGCTGTGAGTCAAAGATTTTCGAATCTGACGAAAAACTGATAGTGAATTGTAACATTCAGGGCCACCTAATGACGATGGAACACTCAAATTGCGTCCCGATTCAATACATCGTCCTCCAGCCGACTTGTCTCCATGGCCGTTATGCTGTGAGTCTAAATTATCGAATGGGACGAAAAACTGTTAGTGAATTGTAACGTTCAGTGCTACCTAATGACGATGGATCACTCAAATTGCGTCCCGATTCAATACATCGTCCTCCAGCAGACTTGTCTCCATGGGTCTATTGCTGCCTCGGGCACCATATGGCCGTTCTGCTGTGAGTCAAAGATTTTCGAATCGGACGAAAAACTGATATGGAATTGTAACTTTCAGGGCCACCTAATGACGATGGATCACTCAAATTGCGTCCCGATTCAATACATCGTCTTCCAGCCGACTTGTCTCCATGAGTCTATTGCTGCCTCGGGCACCTTAAGGCCGTTCTGCTGTGAGTCAAAGTTTTTCGAATCGGACGAAAAACTGATAGTGAATTGTAACGTTCAGGGCCTCCTAATGACGATGGAACACTCAAATTGCGTCCCGATTCAATACATCGTCCTCCAGCAGACTTGTGTCCATGGGTCTATTGCTGCCTCGGGCACCATATAGCCGTTCTGCTGTGAGTCAAAGATTTTCGAATCGGACGAAAAACTGATAGTGAATTGTAACGTTCAGGGCCACATAATGACGATGGATCACTCAAATTGCGTCCCGATTCAATACATCGTCCTCCAGCAGACTTGTCTCCATGGGTCTATTGCTGCCTCGGGCACCTTATGGCCATTCTGCTGTGGGTCAAAGATTTTCGAATCGGACGAAAAACTGATAGTGAATTGTAACGTTCAGGGCCACCTAATGACGATGGATCACTCAAATTGCGTCCCGATTCAATACATCGTCCTCCAGCAGACTTGTCTCTATGGGTCTATTGCTGCCTCGGGCACCTTATGGCCGTTCTGCTGTGAGTCAAAGATTTTCGAATCTGACGAAAAACTGATAGTGAATTGTAACATTCAGGGCCACCTAATGACGATGGAACACTCAAATTGCGTCCCGATTCAATACATCGTCCTCCAGCCGACTTGTCTCCATGGCCGTTATGCTGTGAGTCCAAATTATCGAATGGGACGAAAAACTGATAGTGAATTGTAACGTTCAGGGCCACCTAATGACGATGGATCACTCAAATTGCGTCCCGATTCAATACATCGTCCTTCAGCACACTTGTCTCCATGGGTCTATTGCTGCCTCGGGCACCTAATGGCCGTTCTGCTGTGAGTCAAAGATTTTCGAATCGGACGAAAAACTGATAGTGAATTGTAACTTTCAGGGCCACCTAATGACGATGGATCACTCAAATTGCGTCCCGATTCAATACATCGTCTTCCAGCCGACTTGTCTCCATGGGTCTATTGCTGCCTCGGGCACCTTATGGCCGTTCTGCTGTGAGTCAAAGATTTTCGAATCGGACGAAAAACTGATAGTGAATTGTAACGTTCAGGGCCACCTAATGACGATGGATCACACAAATTGCGTCCCGATTCAATACATCGTCCTCCAGCAGACCTGAATTCATGGGTCTATTGCTGCTTCGGGCAACTTATGGCCGTTCTGCTGTGAGTCAAAGATTTTCGAATCGGACGAAAAACTGATAGTGAATTGTAACATTCAGGGCCACCTAATGACGATGGATCACTCAAATTGCGTCCCGATTCAATACATCGTCCTCCAGCCGACTTGTCTCCATGGGTCTATTGCTGCCTCGGGCACCCTATGGCCGTTCTGCTGTGAGTCAAAGATTTTGGAATCGGGCGAAAAACTGATAGTGAATTGTAACGTTCAGGGCCACCTAATGACGATGGATCACTCAAATTGCGTCCCGATTCAATACATCCTCCTCCAGCAGACTTGTCTCCATGGGTCTATTGCTGCCTCGGGCACCTTATGGCCGTTCTGCTGTGAGTCAAAGTTTTTCGAATCGGACGAAAAACTGATAGTGAATTGTAACTTTCAGGGCCACCTAATGACGATGGATAACTCAAATTGCGTCCCGATTGAATACATCGTCTTCCAGCCGACGTGTCTCCATGAGTCTATTGCTGCCTCGGGCACCTTATGGCCGTTCAGCTGTGAGTCAAAGATTTTCGAATCGGACGAAAAACTGATAGTGAATTGTAACGTTAAGGACCTCCTAATGACGATGGAACACTCAAATTGCGTCCCGATTCAATAGATCGTCTTCCAGCCGACGTGTCTCCATGAGTCTATTGCTGCCTCGGGCACCTTATGGCCGTTCAGCTGTGAGTCATAGATTTTCGAATCGGACGAAAAACTGATAGTGAATTGTAACGTTAAGGGCCTCCTAATGACGATGGAACACTCAAATTGCGTCCCGATTCAATACATCGTCCTCCAGCAGACTTGTCTCCATGGGTCTATTGCTGCCTCGGGCACCTTATGGCCGTTTTGCTGTGAGTCAAAGATTTTCGAATCGGACGAAAAACTGATAGTGAATTGTAACGTTCAGGGCCACCTAATGACGATGGATCACTCATATTGCGTCCCGATTCAATACATCGTCCTCCAGCCGACTTGTCTCCATGGGTCTATTGCTGCCTCGGGCACCTTATGGCCGTTCTGCTGTGAGTCAAAGATTTTCGAATCGGACGAAAAACTGATAGTGAATTGTAACTTTCAGGGCCACCTAATGACGATGGATCACTCAAATTGCGTCCCGATTCAATACATCGTCTTCCAGCCGACTTGTCTCCATGGGTCTATTGCTGCCTCGGGCACCCTATGGCCGTTCTGCTGTGAGTCAAAGATTTTCGAATCTGACGAAAAACTGATAGTGAATTGTAACATTCAGGGCCACCTAATGACGATGGAACACTCAAATTGCGTCCCGATTCAATACATCGTCCTCCAGCCGACTTGTCTCCATGGCCGTTATGCTGTGAGTCCAAATTATCGAATGGGACGAAAAACTGATAGTGAATTGTAACGTTCAGGGCCACCTAATGACGATGGATCACTCAAATTGCGTCCCGATTCAATACATCGTCCTTCAGCAGACTTGTCTCCATGGGTCTATTGCTGCCTCGGGCACCTAATGGCCGTTCTGCTGTGAGTCAAAGATTTTCGAATCGGACGAAAAACTGATAGTGAATTGTAACTTTCAGGGCCACCTAATGACGATGGATCACTCAAATTGCGTCCCGATTCAATACATCGTCTTCCAGCCGACTTGTCTCCATGGGTCTATTGCTGCCTCGGGCACCTTATGGCCGTTCTGCTGTGAGTCAAAGATTTTCGAATCGGACGAAAAACTGATAGTGAATTGTAACGTTCAGGGCCACCTAATGACGATGGATCACACAAATTGCGTCCCGATTCAATACATCGTCCTCCAGCAGACCTGCCTTCATGGGTCTATTGCTGCCTCGGGCACCTTATGGCCGTTCTGCTGTGAGTCAAAGATTTTCGAATCGGACGAAAAACTGATAGTGAATTGTAACATTCAGGGAAACCTAATGACGATGGATCACTCAAATTGCGTCCCGATTCAATACATCGTCCTCCAGACGACTTGTCTCCATGGGTCTATTGCTGCCTCGGGCACCTTATGGCCGTTCTGCTGTGAGTCAAAGATTTTGGAATCGGGCGAAAAACTGATAGTGAATTGTAACGTTCAGGGCCACCTAATGACGATGGATCACTCAAATTGCGTCCCGATTCAATACATCCTCCTCCAGCAGACTTGTCTCCATGGGTCTATTGCTGCCTCGGGCACCTTATGGCCGTTCTGCTGTGAGTCAAAGTTTTTCGAATCGGATGAAAAACTGATAGTGAATTGTAACTTTCAGGGCCACCTAATGACGATGGATAACTCAAATTGCGTCCCGATTGAATACATCGTCTTCCAGCCGACGTGTCTCCATGAGTCTATTGCTGCCTCGGGCACCTTATGGCCGTTCAGCTGTGAGTCAAAGATTTTCGAATCGGACGAAAAACTGATAGTGAATTGTAACGTTAAGGGCCTCCTAATGACGATGGAACACTCAAATTGCGTCCCGATTCAATACATCGTCTTCCAGCCGACGTGTCTCCATGAGTCCATTGCTGCCTCGGGCACCTTATGGCCGTTCAGCTGTGAGTCAAAGATTTTCGAATCGGACGAAAAACTGATAGTGAATTGTAACGTTAAGGGCCTCCTAATGACGATGGAACACTCAAATTGCGTCCCGATTCAATACATCGTCCTCCAGCAGACTTGTCTCCATGGGTCTATTGCTGCCTCGTGCACCTTATGGCCGTTCTGCTGTGAGTCAAAGATTTTCGAATCGGACGAAAAACTGATAGTGAATTGTAACGTTCAGGGCCACCTAATGACGATGGATCACTCAAATTGCGTCCCGATTCAATACATCGTCCTCCAGCCGACTTGTCTCCATGGGTCTATTGCTGCCTCGGGCACCTTATGGCCGTTCTGCTGTGAGTCAAAGATTTCCGAATCGCACGAAAAACTGATAGTAAATTGTAATGTTCAAGGACTCCTAATGACGATGGAACACTTAAATTGCGTCCAGATTCAATACATCGTCCTCCAGCAGACTTGTCTCCATGGGTTTATTGCTGCCTCGGGCACGTTATGGCCGTTCTACTCTGAGTCAAAGATTTTCGAATCGGACGAAATACTGATAGTGAATTGTAACGTTCAGGGCCCCCTAATGACGATGGAATACTCAAATTGCGTCCCGATTCAATACATCGTCCTCCAGCAGACTTGTCTCCATGGGTCTATTGCTGCCTCGGGCACCTTATGGCCGTTCTCCTGTCAGTCTATATTATCGAATGGGACGAAAAACTGATAGTTAATTGTAACATTCAGGGCCTCGTAATGACGATGGAACACTCAAATTGCGTTCCGATTCAATACATCGTCCTCCAGCAGACTTGTCTCCATGGGTCTATTGCTGCCTCGGGCACCTTATGGCCGTTCTGCTGTGAGTCAAAGATTTTCGAATCGGACGAAAAACTGATAGTGAATTGTAACGTTCAGGGCCACCTAATGACGATGGATCACTCAAATTGCGTCCCGATTCCATACATCGTCCTCCAGCAGACTTGTCTCCATGGGTCTATTGCTGCCTCGGGCACCTTATGGCCGTTCTGCTGTGAGTAAAGATTTTCGAATCGGACGAAAAACTGGTAGTGAATTGTAACGTTCAGGGCCTCCTAATGCCGATGGAACACTCAAATTGCGTCCCGATTCAATACCTCGTCCTCCAGCAGACTTGTCTCCATGGGTCTATTGCTGCCTCGGGCACCTTATGGCCGTTCTGCTGTGAGTCAAAGATTTTGGAATCGGACGAAAAACTGATAGTGAATTCTAACGTTCAGGGCCACCTAATGACGATGGATCACTCAAATTGCGTCCCGATTCAATACATCCTCCTCCAGCAGACTTGTCTCCATGGGTCTATTGCTGCCTCGGGCACCATATGGCCGTTCTGCTGTGAGTCAAAGATTTTCGAATCGGACGAAAAACTGATAGTGAATTGTAACGTTCAGGGCCACCTAATGACGATGGATCACTCTAATTGCGTCCCGATTCAATACATCGTCCTCCAGCAGACTTGTCTCCATGGGTCTATTGCTGCCTCGGGCACCTTATGGCCGTTCTGCTGTGAGTCAAAGATTTTCGAATCGGACGAAAAACTGATAGTGAATTGTAACATTCAGGGCCACCTAATGACGATGGATCTCTCAAATTTCGTCTCGATTCAGTACATCGTCCTCCAGCCGACTTGTCTCCATGAGTTTATTGCTGCCTCGGGCACCTTATGGCCGTTCTGCTGTGAGTCAAAGATTTTCGAATCGGACGAATAACTGATAGTGAATTGTAACGTTCAGGGCCTCCTAATGACGATGGAACACTCAAATTGCGTCCCGATTCAATACATCGTCCTCCAGCCGACTTGTCTCCATGTCCGTTATGCTGTGAGTCTAAATTATCGAATGGGACGGAAAACTGTTAGTGAATTGTAACGTTCAGGGCCACCTAATGACGATGGATCACTCAAATTGCGTCCCGATTCAATACATCGTCCTCCAGCCGACTTGTCTCCATGTCCGTTATGCTGTGAGTCTAAATTATCGAATGGGACGAAAAACTGTTAGTGATTTGTAACGTTCAGGGCCACCTAATGACGATGGAACACTCAAATTGCGTCCCGATTCAATACATCGTCCTCCAGCAGACTTGTCTCCATGGGTCTATTGCTGCCTCGGGCACCTTATGGCCGTTCTGCTGTGAGTCAAAGATTTTCAAATCGGACGAAAAACTGATAGTGAATTGTAACGTTCAGGGCCACCTAATGCCGGTGGATCACTCAAATTGCGTCCCGATTCAATACATCGTCCTCCAGCAGACTTGTCTCCATGGGTCTATTGCTGCCTCGGGCACCTTACGGCCGTTCTGCTGTGAGTCACAGATTTTCGAATCTGACGAAAAACTGATAGTGAATTGTAACATTCAGGGCCACCTAATGACGATGGATCTCTCAAATTGCGTCTCGAATCAGTACATCATCCTCCAGCCGACTTGTCTCCATGGGTCTATTGCTGCCTCGGGCACCTTATGGCCGTTCTGCTGTGTCAAAGTTTTTCGAATCGGACGAAAAACTGATAGTGAATTGTAACGTTCAGGGCGTCCTAATGACGATGGAACACTCAAATTGCGTCCCGATTAATACATCGTCCTCCAGCCGACTTTTCTCCATGTCCGTTAAGCTGTGAGTCTAAATTATCGAATGGGACGAAAAACTGTTAGTGATTTGTAACGTTCAGGGCCACCTAATGACGATGGATCACTCAAATTGCGTCCCGATTCAATACATCGTCCTCCAGCAGACTTGTCTCCATGGGTCTATTGCTGCCTCGGGCACCTTATGGCCGTTCTGCTGTGAGTCAAAGTTTTTCGAATCGGACGAAAAACTGATAGTGAATTGTAACTTTCAGGGCCACCTAATGACGATGGATAACTCAAATTGCGTCCCGATTGAATACATCGTCTTCCAGCCGACTTGTCTCCATGAGTCTATTGCTGCCTCGGGCACCTTATGGCCGTTCAGCTGTGAGTCAAAGATTTTCGAATCGGACGAAAAACTGATAGTGAATTGTAACGTTAAGGGCCTCCTAATGACGATGGAACACTCAAATTGCGTCCCGATTCAATACATCGTCCTCCAGCAGACTTGTCTCCATGGGTCTATTGCTGCCTCGGGCACCTTATGGCCGCTCTGCTGTGAGTCAAAGATTTTCGAATCGGGCGAAAAACTGATAGTGAATTGTAACGTTCAGGGCCACCTAATGACGATGGATCACTCAAATTGAGTCCCGATTCAATACATCGTCCTCCAGCAGACTTGTCTCAATGAGTCGATTGCTGCCTCGGGCACCTTATGGCCGTTCTGCTGTGAGTCAAAGATTTTCGAATCGGACGAAAAACTGATAGTGAATTGTAACGTTCAGGGCCTCCTAATGACGATGGAACACTCAAATTGCGTCCCGATTCAATACATCGTCCTCCAGCCGACTTGTCTCCATGTCCGTTATGCTGTGAGTCTAAATTATCGAATGGGACGAAAAACTGATAGTGAATTGTAACGTTCAGGGGCCACCTAATGACGATGGATCACTCAAATTGCGTACCGATTCAATACATCGTCTTCCAGCCTACTTGTCTCAATGAGTCGATTGCTGCCTCGGGCACCTTATGGCCGTTCTGCTCAGAGTCAAAGATTTTCGAATCGGACGAAAAACTGATAGTGAATTGTAACGTTCAGGGCCTCCTAATGACGATGGAACACTCAAATTGCGTCCCGATTCAATACATCGTCCTCCAGCAGACTTGTCTCCATGGGTCTATTGCTGCCTCGGGCACCTTATGGCCGTTCTGCTGTGAGTCAATGATTTTCGAATCGGACGAAAAACTGATAGTGAATTGTAACGTTCAGGGCCTCCTAATGACGATGGAACACTCAAATTGCGTCCCGATTCAATACATCGTCCTCCAGCAGACTTGTCTCCATGGGTCTATTGCTGCCTCGGGCACCTTATGGCCGTTCTGCTGTGAGTCAAAGATTTTCGAATCGGACGAAAAACTGATAGTGAATTGTAACTTTCAGGGCCACCTAATGACGATGGATCACTCAAATTGCGTCCCGATTCAATACATCGTCTTCCAGCCGACTTGTCTCCATGGGTCTATTGCCCCCTCGGTCACCTAATGGCCGATATGCTGTGTCTAAGATTTTCGAATCGGACGAAAAAATGATAGTGAATTGTAACATTCAGTGCCACCTAATGACGATGGACCACACAAATTGCGTCCCGATTCAATACATCGTCCTCCAGCCGACTTGACTCCATGGGTCTATTGCTGCCTCGGGCACCTTATGGCCGTTCTGCTGTGAGTCTAGATTATCGAATGGGACGAAAAACTGATAGTTAATTGTACATTCAGGGCCTCCTAATGACGATGGACCACACAAATTGCGTCCCGATTCTATACATCGTCCTCCAGCCGACTGGACCCCATGGGTCTATTTCTGCCTCGAGCACCTTACGGCCATTCTGCTGTGAGTCTAGATTATCGAATGGGACGAAAAACTGATAGTTAATTGTAACATTCATTGCCACCTAATGACGATGGATCACTCAAATTGCGTCCCGATTCAATACATCGTCCTCCGGCAGACTTGTCTCCATGGGTCTATTGCTGCCTCGGGCACCTTATGGCCGTTCTGCTGTGAGTAAAGATTTTCGAATCGGACGAAAAACTGGTAGTGAATTGTAACATTCAGGGCCTCCTAATGCCGATGGAACACTCAAATTGCGTCCCGATTCAATACCTCGTCCTAGAGCAGGCTTGTCTCCATGGGTCTATTGCTGCCTCGGGCACCTTATGGTCGTTCTGCCGTGAGTATAGAATATCGAATGGGACGGAAAACTGATAGTTAATTGTAACATTCAGGGCCTCCTAATGACGATGGAACACTCAAAATGCGTCCCGATTCAATACATCGTTCTCCAGCCGACTTGGCTCCATGGGTCTATTGCTGCCTCGGGCACCTTATGGCCGTTCTGCTGTGAGTCTAGATTATCGAATGGGACGAAAAACTGATAGTGAATTGTAACGTTCAGGGGCCACCTAATGACGATATATCACTCAAATTGCGTACCGATTCAATACATCGTCCTCCAGCAGACTTGTCTCCATGGGTCTATTGCTGCCTCGGTC
Source organism: Schistocerca cancellata (assembly GCF_023864275.1). NCBI lineage: Eukaryota > Metazoa > Arthropoda > Insecta > Orthoptera > Acrididae > Schistocerca > Schistocerca cancellata. The sequence continues at coordinate 456,708 of NW_026047169.1, read as the reverse complement.
ACCTTATGGCCGTTCTGCTGTGAGTCAAAGATTTTCGAATCGGACGAAAAACTGATAGGGAATTGTAACTTTCTGGGCCACCTAATGACGATGGATCACTCAAATTGCGTCCCGATTCAATACATCGTCCTCCAGCCGACTTGTCTCCATGGGTCTATTGCTGCGTCGGGCACCTTATGGTCGTTCTGCTGTGAGTCAAAGATTTTCGAATCGGACGAAAAACTGATAGTGAATTGTAACGTTCAGGGCCTCCTAATGACGATGGAACACTCAAATTGCGTCCCGATTCAATACATCGTCCTCCAGCCGACTTGTCTCCATGTCCGTTATGCTGTGAGTCTAAATTATCGAATGGGACGGAAAACTGTTAGTGAATTGTAACGTTCAGGGCCACCTAATGACGATGGATCACTCAAATTGCGTCCCGATTCAATACCTCGTCCTCCAGCAGACTTGTCTCCATGGGTCTATTGCTGCCTCGGGCACCTTATGGCCGTTCTGCTGTGAGTCAAAGATTTTGGAATCGGACGAAAAACTGATAGTGAATTCTAACGTTCAGGGCCACCTAATGACGACGGATCACTCAAATTGCGTCCCGATTCAATACATCCTCCTCCAGCAGACTTGTCTCCATGGGTCTATTGCTGCCTCGGGCACCTTATGGCCGTTCTGCTGTGAGTCAAAGATTTTCGAATCGGACGAAAAAATGATAGTGAATTGTAACGTTCAAGGCCTCCTAATGACGATGGAACACTCAAATTGCGTCCCGATTCAATACATCGTCCTCCAGCCGACTTCATGTCCGTTATGCTGTGAGTCTAAATTATCGAATGGGACGGAAAACTGTTAGTGAATTGTAACGTTCAGGGCCACCTAATGACGATGGATCACTCAAATTGCGTCCCGATTCAATACATCGTCTTCCAGCCGACTTGTCTCAATGAGTCGATTGCTGCCTCGGGCACCTTATGGCCGTTCTGCTCAGAGTCAAAGATTTTCGAATCGGACGAAAAACTGATAGTGAATTGTAACGTTCAGGGCCTCCTAATGACGATGGAACACTCAAATTGCGTCCCGATTCAATACATCGTCCTCCAGCAGACTTGTCTCCATGGGTCTATTACTGCCTCGGGCACCTTATGGCCGTTCTGCTGTGAGTCAAAGATTTTCGAGTCGGACGAAAAACTGATAGTGAATTGTAACGTTCAGGGCCTCCTAATGACGATGGAACACTCAAATTGCGTCCCGATTCAATACATCGTCCTCCAGCAGACTTGTCTCCATCGGTCTATTGCTGCCTCGGGCACCTTATGGCCTTTCTGCTGTGAGTCAAAGATTTTCGAATCGGACGAAAAACTGATAGTGAATTGTAACTTTCAGGGCCACCTAATGACGATGGATCACTCAAATTGCGTCCCGATTCAATACATCGTCTTCCAGCCGACTTGTCTCCATGGTTCTATTGCTCCCTCGGTCACCTTATGGCCGATATGCTGTGTCTAAGATTTTCGAATCGGACGAAAAAATAATAGTGAATTGTAACATTCAGTGCCACCTAATGACGATGGACCACACAAATTGCGTCCCGATTCAATACATCGTCCTCCAGCCGACTTGACTCCATGGGTCTATTGCTGCCTCGGGCACCTTATGGCCGTTCTGCTGTGAGTCTAGATTATCGAATGGGACGAAAAACTGATAGTTAATTGTACATTCAGGGCCTCCTAATGACGATGGACCACACAAATTGCGTCCCGATTCTATACATCGTCCTCCAGCAGACTTGTCTCCATGGGTCTATTGCTGCCTCGGGCACCTTATGGCCGTTCTGCTGTGAGTCAAAGATTTTCGAATCGGACGAAAAACTGATAGTGAATTGTAACGTTCAGGGCCACCTAATGACGATGGATCACTCAAATTGCGTCCCGATTCCATACATCGTCCTCCAGCAGACTTGTCTCCATGGGTCTATTGCTGCCTCGGGCACCTTATGGCCGTTCTGCTGTGAGTAAAGATTTTCGAATCGGACGAAAAACTGGTAGTGAATTGTAACGTTCAGAGCCACCTAATGACGATGGATCACTCAAATTGCGTCCCGATTCAATACATCGTCCTCCAGCAGACTTGTCTCCATGGGTCTATTGCTGCCTCGGGCACCTTATGGCCGTTCTGCTGTGAGTCAAAGATTTTCGAATCGGACGAAATACTGGTAGTGAATTGTAACATTCAGGGCCACCTAATGACGATGGATCTCTCAAATTGCGTCTCGATTCAGTACATCGTCCTCCAGCCGACTTGTCTCCATGCGTTTATTGCTGCCTCGGGCCCCTTATGGCCGTTCTGCTGTGAGTCAAAGATTTTCGAAACGGACGAAAAACTGATAGTGAATTGTAACGTTCAGGGCCTCTAATGACGATGAAACTCTCAAATTGCGTCCCGATTCAATACATCGTCCTCCAGCCGACTTGTCTCCATGTCCGTTATGCTGTGAGTCTAAATTATCGAATGGGACGGAAAACTGTTAGTGAATTGTAACGTTCAGGGCCACCTAATGTCGATGGATCACTCAAATTGCGTCCCGATTCAATACCTCGTCCTCCAGCAGACTTGTCTCCATGGGTCTATTGCTGCCTCGGGCACCTTATGGCCGTTCTGCTGTGAGTCAAAGATTTTGGAATCGGACGAAAAACTGATAGTGAATTCTAACGTTCAGGGCCACCTAATGACGACGGATCACTCAAATTGCGTCCCGATTCAATACATCCTCCTCCAGCAGACTTGTCTCCATGGGTCTATTGCTGCCTCGGGCACCTTATGGCCGTTCTGCTGTGAGTCAAAGATTTTCGAATCGGACGAAAAACTGATAGTGAATTGTAACGTTCAGGGCCTCCTAATGACGATGGAACGCTCAAATTGCGTCCCGATTCAATACATCGTCCTCCAGCCGACTTCATGTCCGTTATGCTGTGAGTCTAAATTATCGAATGGGACGGAAAACTGTTAGTGAATTGTAACGTTCAGGGCCACCTAATGACGATGGATCACTCAAATTGCGTCCCGATTCAATACATCGTCCTCCAGCAGACTTGTCTCCATGGGTCTATTGCTGCCTCGGGCACCTTATGGCCGTTCTGCTGTGAGTCAAAGATTTTCGAATCGGACGAAAAACTGATAGTGAATTGTAACGTTCAGGGCCTCCTAATGACGATGGAACACTCAAATTGCGTCCCGATTCAATACATCGTCCTCCAGCAGACTTGTCTCCATGGGTCTATTGCTGCCTCGGGCACCTTATGGCCTTTCCGCTGTGAGTCAAAGATTTTCGAATCGGACGAAAAACTGATAGTGAATTGTAACTTTCAGGGCCACCTAATGACGATGGATCACTCAAATTGCGTCCCGATTCAATACATCGTCTTCCAGCCGACTTGTCTCCATGGGTCTATTGCTCCCTCGGTCACCTTATGGCCGATATGCTGTGTCTAAGATTTTCGAATCGGACGAAAAAATAATAGTGAATTGTAACATTCAGTGCCACCTAATGACGATGGACCACACAAATTGCGTCCCGATTCAATACATCGTCCTCCAGCCGACTTGACTCCATGGGTCTATTGCTGCCTCGGGCACCTTATGGCCGTTCTGCTGTGAGTCTAGATTATCGAATGGGACGAAAAACTGATAGTTAATTGTACATTCAGGGCCTCCTAATGACGATGGACCACACAAATTGCGTCCCGATTCTATACATCGTCCTCCAGCAGAGTTGTCTCCATGGGTCAATTGCTGCCTCGGGCACCTTATGGCCGTTCTGCTGTGAGTCAAAGATTTTCGAATCGGACGAAAAACTGATAGTGAATTGTAACGTTCAGGGCCACCTAATGACGATGGATCACTCAAATTGCGTCCCGATTCCATACATCGTCCTCCAGCAGACTTGTCTCCATGGGTCTATTGCTGCCTCGGGCACCTTATGGCCGTTCTGCTGTGAGTAAAGATTTTCGAATCGGACGAAAAACTGGTTGTGAATTGTAACGTTCAGAGCCTCCTAATGCCGATGGAACACTCAAATTGCGTCCCGATTCAATACCTCGTCCTCCAGCAGACTTGTCTCCATGGGTCTATTGCTGCCTCGGGCACCTTATGGCCGTTCTGCTGTGAGTCAAATATTTTGGAATCGGACGAAAAACTGATAGTGAATTCTAACGTTCAGGGCCACCTAATGACGATGGATCACTCAAATTGCGTCCCGATTCAATACATCCTCCTCCAGCAGACTTGTCTCCATGGGTCTATTGCTGCCTCGGGCACCTTATGGCCGTTCTGCTGTGAGTCAAAGATTTTCGAATCGGACGAAAAACTGATAGTGAATTGTAACGTTCAGGGCCACCTAATGACGATGGATCACTCTAATTGCGTCCCGATTCAATACATCGTCCTCCAGCAGACTTGTCTCCATGTCCGTTATGCTGTGAGTCTAAATTATCGAATGGGACGGAAAACTGTTAGTGAATTGTAACGTTCAGGGCCACCTAATGACGATGGATCACTCAAATTGCGTCCCGATTCAATACATCGTCCTCCAGCAGACTTGTCTCCATGGGTCTATTGCTGCCTCGGGCACCTTATGGCCGTTCTGCTGTGAGTCAAAGCTTTTCGAATCGGACGAAAAACTGATAGTGAATTGTAACTTTCAGGGCCACCTAATGACGATGGATAACTCAAATTGCGTCCCGATTCAATACATCGTCTTCCAGCCGACTTGTCTCAATGAGTCGATTGCTGCCTCGGGCACCTTATGGCCGTTCTGCTCAGAGTCAAAGATTTTCGAATCGGACGAAAAACTGATAGTGAATTGTAACGTTCAGGGCCTCCTAATGACGATGGAACACTCAAATTGCGTCCCGATTCAATACATCGTCCTCCAGCAGACTTGTCTCCATGGGTCTATTGCTGCCTCGGGCACCTTATGGCCGTTCTGCTGTGAGTCAAAGATTTTCGAATCGGACGAAAAACTGATAGTGAATTGTAACGTTCAGGGCCTTCTAATGACGATGGAACACTCAAATTGCGTCCCGATTCAATAGATCGTCCTCCAGCAGACTTGTCTCCATGGGTCTATTGCTGCCTCGGGCACCTTATATCCGTTCTGCTGTGAGTCAAAGATTTTCGAATCGGACGAAAAACTGATAGTGAATTGTAACTTTAAGGGCCACCTAATGACGATGGATCACTCAAATTGCGTCCCGATTCAATACATCGTCTTCCAGCCGACTTGTCTCCATGGGTCTATTGCTCCCTCGGTCACCTTATGGCCGATATGCTGTGTCTAAGATTTTCGAATCGGACGAAAAAATGATAGTGAATTGTAACATTCAGTGCCACCTAATGACGATGGACCACACAAATTGCGTCCCGATTCAATACATCGTCCTCCAGCCGACTTGACTCCATGGGTCTATTGCTGCCTCGGGCACCTTATGGCCGTTCTGCTGTGAGTCTAGATTGTCGAATGGGACGAAAGACTGATAGTTAATTGTACATTCAGGGCCTCCTAATGACGATGGACCACACAAATTGCGTCCCGATTCTATACATCGTCCTCCAGCTGACTGGACTCCATGGGTCTATTTCTGCCTCGGGCACCTTACGGCCATTCTGCTGTGAGTCTAGATTATCGAATGGGACGAAAAACTGATAGTTAATTGTAACATTCAGGGCCTCCTAATGACGATGGAACACTCAAATTGCGTCCCGATTCAATACATCGTCCTCCAGCAGACTTGTCTCCATGGGTCTATTGCTGCCTGGGGCACCTTATGGCCGTTCTGCTGTGAGTCAAAGATTTTCGAATCGGACGAAAAACTGATAGTGAATTGTAACGTTCAGGGCCACCTAATGACGATGGATCACTCAAATTGCGTCCCGATTCAATACATCGTCCTCCGGCAGACTTGTCTCCATGGGTCTATTGCTGCCTCGGGCACCTTATGGCCGTTCTGCTGTGAGTCAAAGATTTTCGAATCGGACGAAAAACTGGTAGTGAATTGTAACATTCAGGGCCTCCTAATGCCGATGGAACACTCAAATTGCGTCCCGATTCAATACCTCGTCCTAGAGCAGACTTGTCTCCATGTGTCTATTGCTGCCTCGGGCACCTTATGGTCGTTCTGCCGTGAGTATAGATTATCGAATGGGACGGAAAACTGATAGTTAATTGTAACATTCAGGGCCTCCTAATGACGATGGAACACTCAAATTGCGTCCCGATTCAATACATCGTTCTCCAGACGACTTGTCTCCATGGGTCTATTGCTGCCTCGGGCACCTTATGGCCGTTCTGCTGTGAGTCTAGATTATCGAATGGGACGAAAAACTGATAGTGAATTGTAACGTTCAGGGGCCACCTAATGACGATGGATCACTCAAATTGCGTACCGATTCAATACATCGTCCTCCAGCAGTCTTGTCTCCATGGGTCTATTGCTGCCTCGGGCACCATATGGCCGTTCTGCTGTGAGTCAAAGATTTTCGAATCGGACGAAAAACTGATAGGGAATTGTAACTTTCAGGGCCACCTAATGACGATGGATCACTCAAATTGCGTCCCGATTCAATACATCGTCCTCCAGCCGACTTGTCTAAATGGGTCTATTGCTGCCTCTGGCACCTTATGGTCGTTCTGCTGTGAGTCAAAGATTTTCGAATCGGACGAAAAACTGATAGTGAATTGTAACGTTCAGGGCCTCCTAATGACGATGGAACACTCAAATTGCGTCCCGATTCAATACATCGTCCTCCAGCAGACTTGTCACCATGGGTCTATTGCTGCCTCGGGCACCTTATGGCTGTTCTGCTGTGAGTAAAAGATTTTCGAATGGGACGAAAAACTGATAGTGAATTGTAACGTTCAGAGCCACCTAATGACGATGGATCACTCAAATTGCGTCCCGATTCAATACATCGTCCTCCAGCAGACTTGTCTCCATGGGTCTATTGCTGCCTCGGGCACCTTATGGCCGTTCTGCTGTGAGTCAAAGATTTTCGAATCGGACGAAAAACTGATAGTGAATTGTAACATTCAGGGCCACCTAATGACGATGGATCTCTCAAATTGCGTCTCGATTCAGTACATCGTCCTCCAGCCGATTTGTGTCCATGAGTTTATTGCTGCCTCGGGCACCTTATTGCCGTTCTGCTGTGAGTCAAAAATTTTCGAATCGGACGAAAAACTGATAGTGAATTGTAACGTTCAGGGCCTCCTAATGACGATGAAACTCTCAAATTGCGTCCCGATTCAATACATCGTCCTCCAGCCGACTTGTCTCCATGTCCGTTATGCTGTGAGTCTAAATTATCGAATGGGACGGAAAACTGTTACTGAATTGTAACGTTCAGGGCCACCTAATGACGATGGATCACTCAAATTGCGTCCCGATTCAATACATCGTCCTCCAGCAGACTTGTCTCCATGGGTCTATTGCTGCCTCGGGCACCTTATGGCCGTTCTGCTGTGAGTCAAAGATTTTCGAATCGGACGAAAAACTGATAGTGAATTGTAACTTTCAGGGCCACCTAATGACGATGGATAACTCAAATTGCGTCCCGATTCAATACATCGTCTTCCAGCCGACTTGTCTCAATGAGTCGATTGCTGCCTCGGGCACCTTATGGCCGTTCTGCTCAGAGTCAAAGATTTTCGAATCGGACGAAAAACTGATAGTGAATTGTAACGTTCAGGGCCTCCTAATGACGATGGAACACTCAAATTGCGTACCGATTCAATACATCGTCCTCCAGCAGACTTGTCTCCATGGGTCTACTGCTCCCTCGGTCACCTTATTGCCGATATGCTGTGTCTAAGATTTTCGAATCGGACGAAAAAATGATAGTGAATTGTAACATTCAGTGCCACCTAATGACGATGGACCACACAAATTGCGTCCCGATTCAATACATCGTCCTCCAGCCGACTTGACTCCATGGGTCTATTGCTGCCTCGGGCACCATATGGCCGTTCTGCTGTGAGTCTAGATTATCGAATGGGACGAAAAACTGATAGTTAATTGTACATTCAGGGCCTCCTAATGACGATGGACCACACAAATTGCGTCCCGCTTCTATACATCGTCCTCCAGCCGACTGGACTCCATTGGTCTTTTTCTGCCTCGGGCACCTTACGGCCATTCTGCTGTGAGTCAAAGATTTTCGAATCGGACGAAAAACTGATAGTGAATTGTAACGTTCAGGGCCACCTAATAACGATGAATCACTCAAATTGCGTCCCGATTCAATACTTCGTCCTCCGACAGACTTGTCTCCATGGGTCTATTGCTGCCTCGGGCACCTTATGGCCGTTCTGCTGTGAGTAAAGATTTTCGAATCGGACGAAAAACTGGTAGTGAATTGTAACATTCAGGGCCTCCTAATGCCGATGGAACACTCAAATTGCGTCCCGATTCAATACATCGTCCTCCAGCCAACTTGTCTTCATGGGTCTATTGCTGCCTCGGGCACCTTATGGCCGTTCTGCTGTGAGTCAAAGATTTTCGAATCGGACGAAAAACTGATAGTGAATTGTAACGTTCAGGGCCACCTAATGACGATGGATCACTCAAATTGCGTCCCGATTCAATACATCGTCTTCCAGCAGACTTGTCTCCATGGGTCTATTGCTGCCTCGGGCACCTTATGGCCGTTCTGCTGTGAGTCAAAGATTTTCGAATCTGACGAAAAACTGATAGTGAATTGTAACGTTCGGGGTCACCTAATGACGATGGAACACTCAAATTGCGTCCCGATTCTATACATCGTCCTCCAGCCGACTTGTCTCCATGGACGTTATGCTGTGAGTCTAAATTATCGAATGGGACGAAAAACTGATAGTGAATTGTAACGTTCAGGGCCACCTAATGACGATGGATCACTCAAATTGCGTCCCGATTCAATACATCGTCCTTCAGCAGACTTGTCTCCATGGGTCTATTGCTGCCTCGGGCACTTTATGGCCGTTCTGCTGTGAGTCAAAGATTTTCGAATCGGACGAAGAACTGATAGTGAATTGTAACTTTCAGGGCCACCTAATGACGATGGATCACTCAAATTGCGTCCCGATTCAATACATCGTCCTCCAGCCGACTTGTCTCCATGGGTCTATTGCTGCCTCGGGCACCTTATGGCCGTTCTGCTGTGTCAAAAATTTTCTAATCGGACGAAAGACTGATAGTGAATTATAACGTTCAGGCCTCCTAATGACGATGGAACACTCAAATTGCGTCCCGATTCAATACATCGTCCTCCAGCCGACTTGTCTCCATGTCCGTTATGCTGTGAGTCTTAATTATCGAATGGGACGAAAAACTGTTAGTGAATTGTAACGTTCAGGGCCACCTAATGACGATGGATCACTCAAATTGCGTCCCGATTCAATACATCGTCCTCCAGCAGACTTGTCTCCATGGGTCTATTGCTGCCTCGGGCACCTTATGGCCGTTCTGCTGTGAGTCAAAGATTTTCGAATCGGACGAAAAACTGATAGTGAATTGTAACTTTCATGGCGACCTAATGACGATGGATCACTCAAATTGCGTCCCGATTCAATACATCGTCTTCCAGCCGACTTGTCTCCATGAGTCTATTGCTGCCTCGGGCACCTTATGGCCGTTCTGCTGTGAGTTAAAGATTTTCGAATCGGACGAAAAACTGATAGTGAATTGTAACGTTCAGGGCCTCCTAATGACGATGGAACACTCAAATTGCTTCCCGACTCAATACATCGTCCTCCAGCCGACTTGTCTCCATGTCCGTTATGCTGTGAGTCTAAATTATCGAATGGGACGAAAAACTGTTAGTGAATTGTAACGTTCAGGGCCACCTAATGACGATGGATCACTCAAATTGCGTCCCGATTCAATACATCGTCCTCCAGCAGACTTGTCTCCATGGGTCTATTGCTGCCTCGGGCACCTTATGGCCGTTCTGCTGTGAGTCAAAGATTTTCGAATCGGACGAAAAACTGATAGTGAATTGTAACTTTCAGGGCCACGTAATGACGATGGATCACTCAAATTGCGTCCCGATTCAATACATCGTCCTCCAGCCGACTTGTCTCCATGGGTCTATTGCTGCCTCGGGCACCTTATGGCCGTTCTGCTGGGAGTCAAAGATTTTCGAATCGGACGAAAAACTGATAGAGAATTGTAACGTTCAGGGCCACCTAATGACGATGGATCACTCAAATTGCGTCCCGATTCAATATATCGTCCTTCAGCAGACTTGTCTCCATGGGTCTATTGCTGCCTCGGGCACCTTATGGCCGTTCTGCTGTGAGTCAAAGATTTTCGAATCGGACGAGGAACTGATAGTGAATTGTAACTTTCAGGGCCACCTAATGACGATGGATCACTCAAATTGCGTCCCGATTCAAAACATCGTCCTCCAGCCGACTTGTCGCCATGGGTCTATTGCTGCCTCGGGCACCTTATGGCCGTTCTGCTGTGTCAAAAATTTTCGAATCGGACGACAAACTGATAGTGAATTGTAACGTTCAGTGCCTCCTAATGACGATGGAACACTCAAATTGCGTCCCGATTCAATACATCGTCCTCCAGCCGACTTGTCTCCATGTCCTTTATGCTGTGAGTCTAAATTATCGAATGGGACGAAAAACTGTTTGTGAGTTGTAACGTTCAGGGCCACCTAATGACGATGCATCACTCAAATTGCGTCCCGATTCAATACATCGTCCTCCAGCAGACTTGTCTCCATGGGTCTATTGCTGCCTCGGGCACCTTATGGCCGTTCTGCTGTGAGTCAAAGATTTTCGAATCGGACGAAAAACTAATAGTGAATTGTAACTTTCAGGGCCACGTAATGACGATGGATCACTCAAATTGCGCCCCGATTCAATACATCGTCTTCCAGCCGACTTGTCTCCATGAGTCTATTGCTGCCTCGGGCACCTTATGGCCGTTCTGCTGTGAGTCAAAGATTTTCGAATCGGACGAAAAACTGATAGTGAATTGTAACGTTCAAGGCCTCCTAATGACGATGGAACACTCAAATTACGTCCCGATTCAATACATCGTCCTCCAGCCGACTTGTCTCCATGTCCGTTATGCTGTGAGTCTAAATTATCGAATGGGACGAAAAACTGTTAGTGAATTGTAACGTTCAGGGCCACCTAATGACGATGGATCACTCAAATTGCGTCCCGATTCAATACATCGTCCTCCAGCAGACTTGTCTCCAAGGGTCTATTGCTGCCTCGGGCACCTTATGGCCGTTCTGCTGAGAGTCAAAGATTTTCGAATCGGACGAAAAACTGATAGTGAATTGTAACGTTCAGGGCCTCCTAATGACGATGGAACACTCAAATTGCGTCCCGATTCAATACATCGTCCTCCAGCCGACTTGTCTCCATGTCCGTTATGCTGTGAGTCTAAATTATCGAATGGGACGAAAAACTGTTAGTGAATTGTAACGTTCAGGGCCACCTAATGACGATGGATCACTCAAATTGCGTCCCGATTCAATACATCGTCCTCCAGCAGACTTGTCTCCATGAGTCTATTGCTGCCTCGGGCACCTTATGGCCGTTCTGCTGTGAGTCAAAGATTTTCGAATCGTACGAAAAACTGATACTGAATTGTAACTTTCAGGGCCACGTAATGACGATGGATCACTCAAATTGCGTCCCGATTCAATACGTCGTCCTCCAGCCGACTTGTCTCCATGGGTCTATTGCTGCCTCGGGCACCTTATGGCCGTTCTGCTGGGAGTCAAAGATTTTCGAATCGGACGAAAAACTGATAGTGAATTGTAACGTTCAGGGCCACCTAATGACGATGGATCACTCAAATTGCGTCCCGATTCAATACATCGTCCTCCAGCAGACTTGTCTCCATGGGTCTATTGCTGCCTCGGGCACCTTATGGCCGTTCTGCTGTGAGTCAAAGATTTTCGAATCGGACAAAGAACTGATAGTGAATTGTAACTTTCAGGGCCACCTAATGACGATGGATCACTCAAATTGCGTCCCGATTCAAAACATCGTCCTCCAGCCGACTTGTCGCCATGGGTCTATTGCTGCCTCGGGAACCTTATGGCCGTTCTGCTGTGTCAAAAATTTTCGAATCGGACGAAAAACTGATAGTGAATTGTAACGTTCAGGGCCTCCTAATGACGAAGGAACACTCAAATTGCGTCCCGATTCAATACATCGTCCTCCAGCCGACTTGTCTCCATGTCCGTTATGCTGTGAGTCTAAATTATCGAATGGGACGAAAAACTGTTAGTGAATTGTAACTTTCAGGGCCACCTAATGACGATGGATCACTCAAATTGCGTCCCGATTCAATACATCGTCCTCCAGCAGACTTGTCTCCATGGGTCTATTGCTGCCTCGGGCACCTTATGGCCGTTCTGCTGTGAGTCAAAGATTTTCGAATCGGACGAAAAACTAATAGTGAATTGTAACTTTCAGGGCCACGTAATGACGATGGATTACTCAAATTGCGCCCCGTTCAATACATCGTCTTCCAGCCGACTTGTCTCCATGAGTCTATTGCTGCCTCGGGCACCTTATGGCCGTGCTGCTGTGAGTCAAAGATTTTCGAATCGGACGAAAAACTGATAGTGAATTGTAACGTTCAGGGCCTCCTAATGACGATGGAACACTCAAATTACGTCCCGATTCAATACATCGTCCTCCAGCCGACTTGTCTCCATGTCCGTTATGCTGTGAGTCTAAATTATCGAATGGGACGAAAAACTGTTAGTGAATTGTAACGTTCAGGGCCACCTAATGACGATGGATCACTCAAATTGCGTCCCGATTCAATACATCGTCCTCCAGCAGACTTGTCTCCATGGGTCTATTGCTGCCTTGGGCACCTTATGGCCGTTCTGCTGTGAGTCAAAGACTTTCGAATCGGACGAAAAACTGATAGTGAATTGTAACTTTCAGGGCCACGTAATGACGATGGATCACTCAAATTGCGCCCCGTTTCAATACATCGTCCTCCAGCCGACTTGTCTCCATGGGTCTATTGCTGCCTCGGGCACCTTATGGCCGTTCTGCTGGGAGTCAAAGATTTTCGAATCGGACGAAAAACTGATAGTGAATTGTAACGTTCAGGGCCACCTAATGACGATGGATCACTCAAATTGCGTCCCGATTCAATACATCGTCCTCCAGCAGACTTGTCTCCATGTGTCTATTGCTGCCTCGGGCACCTTATGGCCGTTCTGCTGTGAGTCAAAGATTTTCGAATCTGACGAAAAACTGATAGTGAATTGTAACATTCAGGGCCACCTAATGACGATGGATCTCTCAAATTGCGTCTCGATTCAGTACATCGTCCTCCAGCCGACTTGTCTCCATGGGTCTATTGCTGCCTCGGGCACCTTATGGCCGTTCTGCTGTGAGTCAAAGATTTTCGAATCGGACGAAAAACTGATAGTGAATTGTAACGTTCAGGGCCTCCTAATGATGATGGAACACTCAAATTGCGTCCCGATTCAATACATCGTCCTCCAGCAGACTTGTCTTCATGGGTCTATTGCTGCCTCGGGCACCTTATGGCCGTTCTGCGGTGAGTCAAAAATTTTGGAATCGGACGAAAAACTGATAGTGAATTGTAACGTTCAGGGCCACCTAATGACGATGGATCACTCAAATTGCGTCCCGATTCAATACATCGTCCTCCAGCAGACTTGTCTCCATGGGTCTATTGCTGCCTCGGGCACCTTATGGCCGTTCTGCTGGGAGTCAAAGATTTTCGAATCGGACGAAAAACTGATAGTGAATTGTAACGTTCAGGGCCACCTAATGACGATGGATCACTCAAATTACGTCCCGATTCAATACATCCTCCTCCAGCAGACTTGTCTCCATGGGTCTATTGCTGCCTCGGGCACCTTATGGCCGTTCTGCTGTGAGTCAAAGATTTTCGAATCTGACGAAAAACTGATAGTGAATTGTAACATTCACGGCCACCTAATGACGATGGATCTCTCAAATTGCGTCTCGATTCAGTACATCGTCCTCCAGCCGACTTGTCTCCATGGGTCTATTGCTGCCTCGGGCACCTTATGGCCGTTCTGCTGTGTCAAAGATTTTCGAATCGGACGAAAAACTGATAGTGAATTGTAACAATCAGGGCCTCCTAATGACGATGGAACACTCAAATTGCGTCCCCATTCACAACATCGTCCTCCAGCCGACTTGTCTCCATGGCCGTTATGCTGTGAGTCTAAATTATCGAATGGGACGAAAAACTGTTTGTGAATTGTAACGTTCAGGGCCACCTAATGACGATGGATCACTCAAATTGCGTCCCGATTAAATACATCCTCCTCCAGCAGACTTGTCTCCATGGGTCTATTGCTGCCTCGGGCACCTTATGGCCGTTCTGCTGTGAGTCAAATATTTTCGAATCTGACGAAAAACTGATAGTGAATTGTAACATTCAGGGCCACCTAAGGACGATGGATAACTCAAATTGCGTCCCGATTGAATACATCGTCTTCCAGCCAACTTGTCTCCATGAGTCTACTGCTGCCTCGGGCACCTTATGGCCGTTCTGCTGTGAGTTAAAGATTTTCGAATCGGACGAAAAACTGATAGTGAATTGTAACGTTCAGGGCCACCTAATGACGATGGATCACTCAAATTGCGTCCCGATTCAATACATCGTCCTCCAGCAGACTTGTCTCCATGGGTCTATTGCTGCCTCGGGCACCTTATGGCCGTTCTGCTGTGAGTAAAGATTTTCGAATCGGACGAAAAACTGATAGTGAATTGTAACGTTCAGGGGCCACCTAATGACGATGGATCACTCAAATTGCGTACTGATTCAATACATCGTCCTCCAGCAGACTTGTCTCCATGGGTCTATTGCTGCTTCGGGCACCTTACGGCCGTTCTGCTGTGAGTCAAAGATTTTCGAATCGGACGAAAAACTGATAGGGAATTGTAACTTTCAGGGTCACCTAATGACGATGGATCACTCAAATTGCGTCCCGATTCAATACATCGTCCTCCAGCCGACTTGTCTCCATGGGTCTATTGCTGCCTCGGGCACCTTATGGTCGTTCTGTTGTGAGTCAAAGATTTTCGAATCGGACGAAAAACTGATAGTGAATTGTAACGTTCAGAGCCACCTAATGACGATGGATCACTCAAATTGCGTCCCGATTCAATACATCGTCCTCCAGCAGACCTGTCTCCATGGGTCTATTGCTGCCTCGGGCACCTTATGGCCGTTCTGCTGTGAGTCAAAGATTTTCGAATCGGACGAAAAACTGATAGGGAATTGTAACATTCAGGCCACGTAATGACGATGGATCACTCAAATTGCGTCCCGATTCAATACATCGTCCTCCAGCCGACTTGTCTTCATGGGTCTATTGCTGCCTCGGGCACCTTATGGCCGTTCTGCTGTGAGTCAAAGATTTTGGAATCGGACGAAAAACTGATAGTGAATTGTAACGTTCAGGGCCACCTAATGACGATGGATCACTCAAAGTGCGTCCCGAATCAATACATCCTCTTCCAGCAGACTTGTCTCCATGGGTCTATTGCTGCCTCGGGCACCTTATGGCCGTTCTGCTGTGAGTCAAAGATTTTCGAATCGGACGAAAAACTGATAGTGAATTGTAACGTTCAGGGCCACCTAATGACGATGGATCACTCAAATTGCGTCCCGATTCAATACATCGTCCTGCAGCAGACTTGTCTCCATGGGTCTATTGCTGCCTCGGGCACCTTATGGCCGTTCTGCTGTGAGTCAAAGATTTTCGAATCTGACGAAAAACTGATAGTGAATTGTAACGTTCAGGGCCACCTAATGACGATGGATCACTCAAATTGCGTCCCGATTCAATACATCGTCCTCCAGCAGACTTGTCTCTATGGGTCTATTGCTGCCTCGGGCACCTTATGGCCGTTCTGCTGTGAGTAAAGATTTTCGAATCGGACGAAAAACTGGTAGTGAATTGTAACGTTCAGGGCCTCCTAATGCCGATGGAACACTCAAATTGCGCCCCATTTAATACCTCGTCCTAGAGCAGACTTGTCTCCATGGGTCTATTGCTGCCTCGGGCACCTTATAGTCGTTCTGCCGTGAGTATAGATTATCGAATGGGACGGAAAACTGATAGTTAATTGTAACATTCAGGGCCTCCTAATGACGATGGAACACTCAAATGGCGTCCCGATTCAATACATCGTTCTCCAGCCGACTCCATGGGTCTATTGCTGCCTCGGGCACCTTATGGCCGTTCTGCTGAGTGTCTAGATTATCGAATGGGACGAAAAACTGATAGTGAATTGTAACGTTCAGGGGCCACCTAATGACGATGGATCACTCTAATTGCGTACCGATTCAATACATCGTCCTCCAGCATACTTGTCTCCATGGGTCTATTGCTGCCTCGGGCACCTTATGGCCGTTCTGCTGTGAGTCAAAGATTTTCGAATCGGACGAAAAACTGATAGTGAATTGTAACGTTCAGGGCCACCTAATGACGATGGATCACTCAAATTGCGTCCCGATTCAATACATCGTCCTCCAGCAGACTTGTCTCCATGGGTCTATTGCTGCCTCGGGCACCTTATGGCCGTTCTGCTGTGAGTAAAGATTTTCGAATCGGACGAAAAACTGATAGTGAATTGTAACGTTCAGGGGCCACCTAATGACGATGGATCACTCAAATTGCTTACCGATTCAATACATCGTCCTCCAGCAGACTTGTCTCCATGGGTCTATTGCTGCTTCCGGCACCTTATGGCCGTTCTGCTGTGAGTCAAAGATTTTCGAATCGGACGAAAAACTGATAGGGAATTGTAACTTTCAGGGTCACCTAATGACGATGGATCACTCAAATTGCGTCCCGAATCAATACATCGTCCTCCAGCCGACTTGCCTCCATGGGTCTATTGCTGCCTCGGGCACCTTATGGTCGTTCTGCTGTGAGTCAAAGATTTTCGAATCGGACGAAAAACTGATAGTGAATTGTAACGTTCAGGGCCTCCTAATGACGATGAAACACTCAAATTGCGTCCCGATTCAATACATCGTCCTCCAGCAGACTTGTCTCCATGGGTCTATTGCTGCCTCGGGAACCTTATGGCAGTTCTGCTGTGAGTCAAAGATTTTCGAATCGGACGAAAAACTGATAGTGAATTGTAACGTTCAGAGCCACCTAATGACGATGGATCACTCAAATTGCGTCCCGATTCAATACATCGTCCTCCAGCAGACCTGTCTCCATGGGTCTATTGCTGCCTCGGGCACCTTATGGCCGTTTTGCTGTGAGTCAAAGATTTTCGAATCGGACGAAAAACTGATAGGGAATTGTAACATTCAGGCCACGTAATGACGATGGATCACTCAAATTGCGTCCCGATTCAATACATCGTCCTCCAGCCGACTTGTCTTCATGGGTCTATTGCTGCCTCGGGCACCTTATGGCCGTTCTGCTGTGAGTCAAAGATTTTGGAATCGGACGAAAAACTGATAGTGAATTGTAACGTTCAGGGCCACCTAATGACGATGGATCACTCAAATTGCGTCCCGATTCAATACATCCTCTTCCAGCAGACTTGTCTCCATGGGTCTATTGCTGCCTCGGGCACCTTATCGCCGTTCTGCTGTGAGTCAAAGATTTTCGAATCGGACGAAAAACTGATAGTGAATTGTAACGTTCAGGGCCACCTAATGACGATGGATCACTCAAATTGCGTCCCGATTCAATACATCGTCCTGCAGCAGACTTGTCTCCATGGGTCTATTGCTGCCTCGGGCACCTTATGGCCGTTCTGCTGTGAGTCAAAGATTTTCGAATCTGACGAAAAACTGATAGTGAATTGTAACGTTCAGGGCCACCTAATGACGATGGATCACTCAAATTGCGTCCCGATTCAATACATCGTCCTCCAGCAGACTTGTCTCTATGGGTCTATTGCTGCCTCGGGCACCTTATGGCCGTTCTGCTGTGAGTAAAGATTTTCGAATCGGACGAAAAACTGGTAGTGAATTGTAACGTTCAGGGCCTCCTAATGCCGATGGAACACTCAAATTGCGTCCCGATTCAATACCTCGTCCTAGAGCAGACTTGTCTCCATGGGTCTATTGCTGCCTCGGGCACCTTATAGTCGTTCTGCCGTGAGTATAGATTATCGAATGGGACGGAAAACTGATAGTTAATTGTAACATTCAGGGCCTCCTAATGACGATGGAACACTCAAATGGCGTCCCGATTCAATACATCGTTCTCCAGCCGACTCCATGGGTCTATTGCTGCCTCGGGCACCTTATGGCCGTTCTGCTGAGTGTCTAGATTATCGAATGGGACGAAAAACTGATAGTGAATTGTAACGTTCAGGGGCCACCTAATGACGATGGATCACTCAAATTGCGTCCCGATTCAATACATCGTCCTCCAGCAGACTTGTCTCCATGGGTCTATTGCTGCCTCGGGCACCTTATGGCCGTTCTGCTGTGAGTAAAGATTTTCGAATCGGACGAAAAACTGATAGTGAATTGTAACGTTCAGGGGCCACCTAATGACGATGGATCACTCAAATTGCTTACCGATTCAATACATCGTCCTCCAGCAGACTTGTCTCCATGGGTCTATTGCTGCTTCGGGCACCTTATGGCCGTTCTGCTGTGAGTCAAAGATTTTCGAATCGGACGAAAAACTGATAGGGAATTGTAACTTTCAGGGTCACCTAATGACGATGGATCACTCAAATTGCGTCCCGAATCAATACATCGTCCTCCAGCCGACTTGTCTCCATGGGTCTATTGCTGCCTCGGGCACCTTATGGTCGTTCTGCTGTGAGTCAAAGATTTTCGAATCGGACGAAAAACTGATAGTGAATTGTAACGTTCAGGGCCTCCTAATGACGATGGAACACTCAAATTGCGTCCCGATTCAATACATCGTCCTCCAGCAGACTTGTCTCCATGGGTCTATTGCTGCCTCGGGAACCTTATGGCAGTTCTGCTGTGAGTCAAAGATTTTCGAATCGGACGAAAAACTGATAGTGAATTGTAACGTTCAGAGCCACCTAATGACGATGGATCACTCAAATTGCGTCCCGATTCAATACATCGTCCTCCAGCAGACCTGTCTCCATGGGTCTATTGCTGCCTCGGGCACCTTATGGCCGTTCTGCTGTGAGTCAAAGATTTTCGAATCGGACGAAAAACTGATAGGGAATTGTAACATTCAGGGCCACGTAATGACGATGGATCACTCAAATTGCGTCCCGATTCAATACATCGTCCTCCAGCCGACTTGTCTTCATGGGTCTATTGCTGCCTCGGGCACCTTATGGCCGTTCTGCTGTGAGTCAAAGATTTTGGAATCGGACGAAAAACTGATAGTGAATTGTAACGTTCAGGGCCACCTAATGACGATGGATCACTCAAATTGCGTCCCGATTCAATTTATCCTCTTCCAGCAGACTTGTCTCAATGGGTCTATTGCTGCCTCGGGCACCTTATGGCCGTTCTGCTGTGAGTCAAAGATTTTCGAATCGGACGAAAAACTGATAGTGAATTGTAACGTTCAGGGCCACCTAATGACGATGGATCACTCAAATTGCGTCCCGATTCAATACATCGTCCTGCAGCAGACTTGTCTCCATGGGTCTATTGCTGCCTCGGGCACCTTATGGCCGTTCTGCTGTGAGTCAAAGATTTTCGAATCGGACGAAAAACTGATAGTGAATTGTAACGTTCAGGGCCACCTAATGACGATGGATCACTCAAATTGCGTCCCGATTCAATACCTCGTCCTAGAGCAGACTTGTCTCCATGGGTCTATTGCTGCCTCGGGCACCTTATAGTCGTTCTGCCGTGAGTATAGATTATCGAATGGGACGGAAAACTGATAGTTAATTGTAACATTCAGGGCCTCCTAATGACGATGGAACACTCAAATTGCGTCCCGATTCAATACATCGTTCTCCAGCCGACTTGTCTCCATGCGTCTATTGCTGCCTCGGGCACCTATGGCCGTTCTGCTGAGTGTCTAGATTATCGAATGGGACGAAAAACTGATAGTGAATTGTAACGTTCAGGGGCCACCTAATGACGATGGATCACTCTAATTGCGTACCGATTCAATACATCGTCCTCCAGCATACTTGTCTCCATGGGTCTATTGCTGCCTCGGGCACCTTATGGCCGTTCTGCTGTGAGTCAAATATTTTCGAATCGGACGAAAAACTGATAGGGAATTGTAACTTTCAGGGCCACCTAATGATGATGGATCACTCAAATTGCGTCCCGATTCAATACATCGTCCTCCAGCCGACTTGTCTCCATGGGTCTATTGCTGCCTCGGGCACCTTATGGTCGTTCTGCTGTGAGTCAAAGATTTTCGAATCGGACGAAAAACTGATTGTGAATTGTAACGTTCAGGGCCTCCTAATGACGATGGAACACTCAAATTGCGTCCCAATTCAATACATCGTCCTCCAGCCGACTTGTCTCCATGGGTCTATTGCTGCCTCGGGCACCTTATGGTCGTTCTGCTGTGAGTCAAAGATTTTCGAATCGGACGAAAAACTGATTGTGAATTGTAACGTTCAGGGCCTCCTAATGACGATGGAACACTCAAATTGCGTCCCGATTCAATACATCGTCCTCCAGCTGACTTGTCTTCATGGGTCTATTGCAGCCTCGGGCACCTTATGGCCGTTCTGCTGTGAGTCAAAGATTTTGGAATCGGACGAAAAACTGATAGTGAATTGTAACGTTCAGGGCCACCTAATGACGATGGATCACTCAAATTGCGTCCCGATTCAATACATCGTCCTCCAGCAGACTTGTCTCCATGGGTCTATTGCTGCCTCGGGCACCTTATGGCCGTTCTGCTGTGAGTCAAAGATTTTCGAATCGGACGAAAAACTGATAGTGAATTGTAACTTTCCGGGCCACCTAATGACGATGGAACACTCAAATTGCGTCCCGATTCAATGTATCGTCCTCCAGCCGACTTGTCTCCATGGACGTTATGCTGTGAGTCTAAATTATCGAATGGGACGAAAAACTGATAGTGAATTGTAACGTTCAGGGCCACCTAATGACGATGGATCACTAAAATTGCGACCCGATTCAATACATCGTCCTTCAGCAGACTTGTCTCCATGGGTCTATTGCTGCCTCGGGCACCATATGGCCGTTCTGCTGTGAGTCAAAGACTTTCGAATCGGACGAAGAACTGATAGTGAATTGTAACTTTCAGGGCCACCTAATGACGATGGATCACTCAAATTGCGTCCCGATTCAATACATCGTCTTCCAGCCGACTTGTCTCCATGGGTCTATTGCTGCCTCCGGCACCTTATGGCCGTTCTGCTGTGAGTCAAAGATTTTCGAATCGGACGAAAAACTGATAGTAAATTGTAACGTTCAGGGCCACCTAATGACGATGGATCACTCAAATTGCGTCCCGATTCAATACATCTTCCTCCAGCCGCCTTGTCTCCATGGGTCTATTGCTGCCTCGGGCACCTTATGGCCGTTCTGCTGTGTCAAAAATTTTCGAATCAGACGAAAAACTGATAGTGAATTGTAACGTTCAGGGCCTCCTAATGACGATGGAACACTCAAATTGCGTCCCGATTCAATACATCGTCCTCCAGCCGACTTGTCTCCATGTCCGTTATGCTGTGATCCTAAATTATCGAATGGTACGAAAAACTGTTAGTGTATTGTAACGTTCAGGGCCACCTAATGACGATGGATCACTCAAATTGCGTCCCGATTCAATACATCGTCCTCCAGCAGACTTGTCTCCATGGGTCTATTGCTGCCTCGGGCACCTTATGGCCGTTCTGCTGTGAGTCAAAGATTTTCGAATCGGACGAAAAACTGATAGTGAATTGTAACTTTCAGGGCCACCTAATGACGATGGATCACTCAAATTGCGTCCCGATTCAATACATCGTCTTCCAGCCGACTTGTCTCCATGAGTCTATTGCTGCCTCGGGCACCTTATGGCCGTTCTGCTGTGAGTCAAAGATTTTCGAATCGGACGAAAAACTGATAGTGAATTGTAACTTTCCGGGCCACGTAATGACGATGGATCACTCAAATTGCGTCCCGATTCAACACATCGTCCTCCAGCTGACTTGTCTCCATGGGTCTATTGCTGCCTCGGGCACCTTATGGCCGTTCTGCTGGGAGTCAAAGATTTTCGAATCGGACGAAAAACAGATAGTGAATTGTAACGTTCAGGGCCACCTAATGACGATGGATCACTCAAATTGCGTCCCGATTCAATACATCGTCCTCCAGCAGACTTGTCTCCATGGGTCTATTGCTGCCTCGGGCACCTTATGGCCGTTCTGCTGTGAGTCAAAGATTTTCGAATCTGACGAAAAACTGATAGTGAATTGTAACATTCAGGGCCACCTAATGACGATGGATCTCTCAAATTGCGTCTCGATTCAGTACATCGTCCTCCAGCCGACTTGTCTCCATGGGTCTATTGCTGCCTCGGGCACCTTATGGCCGTTCTGCTGTGAGTCAAAAATTTTCGAATCGGACGAAAAACTGATAGTGAATTGTAACGTTCAGGGCCTCCTAATGATGATGGAACACTCAAATTGCGTCCCGATTCAATACATCGTCCTCCAGCAGACTTGTCTTCATGGGACTATTGCTGCCTCGGGCACCTTATGGCCGTTCTGCGGTGAGTCAAAGATTTTGGAATCGGACGAAAAACTGATAGTGAATTGTAACGTTCAGGGCCACCTAATGACGATGGATCACTCAAATTGCGTCCCGATTCAATACATCGTCCTCCATCCGACTTGTCTCCATTGGTCTATTGCTGCCTCGGGCACCTTATGGCCGTTCTGCTGTGAGACAAAGATTTTCGAATCGGACGAAAAACTGATAGTGAATTGTAACGTTCAGGGCCACCTAATGACGATGGATCACTCAAATTGCGTCCCGATTCAATACATCGTCCTCCAGCAGACTTGTCTCCATGGGTCTATTGCTGCCTCGGGCACCTTATGGCCGTTCTGCTGTGAGTCTAAATTTTTCGAATCTCACGAAAAACTGATAATGAATTGTAACATTCAGGGCCACGTAATGACGATGGATCTCTCAAATAGCGTCTCGATTCAGTACATCGTCCTCCAGCCGACTTGTCTCCATGGGTCTATTGCTGCCTCGGGCACCTTATGGCCGTTCTGCTGTGAGTCAAAGATTTTCGAATCGGACGAAAAACTGATAGTGAATTGTAACGTTCAGGGCCTCCTAATGACGATGGATCACTCAAATTGCGTCTCGATTCAGTACATCGTCCTCCAGCCGACTTGTCTCCATGTCCGTTATGCTGTGAGTCTAAATTATCGAATGGGACGAAAAACTGTTTGTGAATTGTAACTTTCAGGGCCACCTAATGACGATGGATCACTCAAATTGCGTCCCGATTCAATACATCGTCCTCCAGCAGACTTGTCTCCATGGGTCTATTGCTGCCTCGGGCAACTTATGGCCGTTCTGCTGTGAGTCAAAGATTTTCGAATCTGACGAAAAACTGATAGTGAATTGTAACATTCAGGGCCACCTAATGACGATGGATCTCTCAAATTGCGTCTCGATTCAGTACATCGTCCTCCAGCCGACTTGTCTCCATGGGTCTATTGCTGCCTCGGGCACCTTATGTACGTTCTGCTGTGTCAAAGATTTTCGAATCGGACGAAGAATTGATAGTGAATTGTAACGTTCAGGGCCTCCTAATGACGATGGAACACTCAAATTGCGTCCCGATTCAATACATCGTCCTCCAGCAGACTTGTCTCCATGGGTCTATTGCTGCCTCGGGCACCTTATGGCCGTTCTGCTGTGAGTCAAAGATTTTCGAATCGGACGAAAAACTGATAGTGAATTGTAACTTTCAGGGCAACCTAATGACGATGGATCACTCAAATTGCGTCCCGATTCAATACATCGTCCTCCAGCAGACTTGTCTCCATGGGTCTATTGCTGCCTCGGGCACCTTATGGCTGTTCTGCTGTGAGTATAGATTATCGAATGGGACGGAAAACTGATAGTTAATTGTAACATTCAGGGCCTCCTAATGACGATGGATTATTCAAATTGCGTCCCGATTCAATACATCGTTCTCCAGCCGACTTGTCTCCATGGGTCTATTGCTGCCTCGGGCACGTTATGGCCGTTCTGCTGAGTGTCTAGATTATCGAATGGGACGAAAAACTGATAGTGAATTGTAACGTTCAGGGGCCACCTAATGACGATGGATCACTCAAATTGCGTACCGATTCAATACATCGTCCTCCAGCAGACTTGTCTCCATGGGTCTATTGCTGCCTCGGGCACCTTATGGCCGTTCTGCTGTGAGTCAAAGATTTTCGAATCGGACGAAAAACTGTTAGGGAATTGTAACTTTCAGGGCCACCTAATGACGATGGATCACTCAAATTGCGTCCCGATTCAATAAATCGTCCTCCAGCCGACTTGTCTCCATGGGTCTATTGCTGCCTCGGGCACCTTATGGCCGTTCTGCTGTGAGTCAAAGATTTTCGAATCTGACGAAAAACTGATAGTGAATTGTAACATTCAGGGCCACCTAATGACGATGGATCTCTCAAATTGCGTCTCGATTCAGTACATCGTCCTCCA
The DNA here is from genome assembly GCF_023864275.1 of Schistocerca cancellata. Lineage (NCBI taxonomy): Eukaryota > Metazoa > Arthropoda > Insecta > Orthoptera > Acrididae > Schistocerca > Schistocerca cancellata. The sequence continues at coordinate 432,025 of NW_026047169.1, read as the reverse complement.
GCCGACTTGTCTCCATGGGTCTATTGCTGCCTCGGGCACCTTATGGCCGTTCTGCTGTGAGTCAAAAATTTTCGAATCGGACGAAAAACTGATAGTGAATTGTAACGTTCAGGGCCTCCTAATGATGATGAAACACTCAAATTGCGTCCCGATTCAATACATCGTCCTCCAGCAGACTTGTCTTCATGGGACTATTGCTGCCTCGGGCACCTTATGGCCGTTCTGCGGTGAGTCAAAGATTTTGGAATCGGACGAAAAACTGATAGTGAATTGTAACGTTCAGGGCCACCTAATAACGATGGATCACTCAAATTCCGTCCCGATTCAATACATCGTCCTCCATCCGACTTGTCTCCATTGGTCTATTGCTGCCTCGGGCACCTTATGGCCGTTCTGCTGTGAGACAAAGATTTTCGAATCGGACGAAAAACTGATAGTGAATTGTAACGTTCAGGGCCACCTAATGACGATGGATCACTCAAATTGCGTCCCGATTCAATACATCGTCCTCCAGCAGACTTGTCTCCATGGGTCTATTGCTGCCTCGGGCACCTTATGGCCGTTCTGCTGTGAGTCTAAATTTTTCGAATCTCACGAAAAACTGATAATGAATTGTAACATTCAGGGCCACGTAATGACGATGGATCTCTCAAATAGCGTCTCGATTCAGTACATCGTCCTCCAGCCGACTTGTCTCCATGGGTCTATTGCTGCCTCGGGCACCTTATGGCCGTTCTGCTGTGAGTCAAAGATTTTCGAATCGGACGAAAAACTGATAGTGAATTGTAACGTTCAGGGCCTCCTAATGACGATGGATCACTCAAATTGCGTCTCGATTCAGTACATCGTCCTCCAGCCGACTTGTCTCCATGTCCGTTATGCTGTGAGTCTAAATTATCGAATGGGACGAAAAACTGTTTGTGAATTGTAACTTTCAGGGCCACCTAATGACGATGGATCACTCAAATTGCGCCCCGATTCAATACATCGTCCTCCAGCAGACTTGTCTCCATGGGTCTATTGCTGCCTCGGGCAACTTATGGCCGTTCTGCTGTGAGTCAAAGATTTTCGAATCTGACGAAAAACTGATAGTGAATTGTAACATTCAGGGCCACCTAATGACGATGGATCTCTCAAATTGCGTCTCGATTCAGTACATCGTCCTCCAGCCGACTTGTCTCCATGGGTCTATTGCTGCCTCGGGCACCTTATGTACGTTCTGCTGTGTCAAAGATTTTCGAATCGGACGAAGAATTGATAGTTAATTGTAACATTCAGGGCCTCCTAATGACGATGGATTATTCAAATTGCGTCCCGATTCAATACATCGTTCTCCAGCCGACTTGTCTCCATGGGTCTATTGCTGCCTCGGGCACGTTATGGCCGTTCTGCTGAGTGTCTAGATTATCGAATGGGACGAAAAACTGATAGTGAATTGTAACGTTCAGGGGCCACCTAATGACGATGGATCACTCAAATTGCGTACCGATTCAATACATCGTCCTCCAGCAGACTTGTCTCCATGGGTCTATTGCTGCCTCGGGCACCTTATGGCCGTTCTGCTGTGAGTCAAAGATTTTCGAATCGGACGAAAAACTGTTAGGGAATTGTAACTTTCAGGGCCACCTAATGACGATGGATCACTCAAATTGCGTCCCGATTCAATAAATCGTCCTCCAGCCGACTTGTCTCCATGGGTCTATTGCTGCCTCGGGCACCTTATGGTCGTTCTGCTGTGAGTCAAAGATTTTCGAATCGGACGAAAAACTGATAGTGAATTGTAACGTTCAGGGCCTCCTAATGACGATGGAACACTCAAATTGCGTCCCGATTCAATACATCGTCCTCCAGCAGACTTGTCTCCATGGGTCTATTGCTGCCTCGGGCACCTTATGGCAGTTCTGCTGTGAGTCAAAGATTTTCGAATCGGACGAAAAACTGATAGTGAATTGTAACGTTCAGAGCCACCTAATGACGATGGATCACTCAAATTGCGTCCCGATTCAATACATCGTCCTCCAGCGGACTTGTCTCCATGGGTCTATTGCTGCCTCGGGCACCTTATGGCCGTTCTGCTGTGAGTCAAAGATTTTCGAATCGGACGAAAAACTGATAGGGAATTGTAACATTCAGGGCCACCTAATGACGATGGATCACTCAAATTGCGTCCCGATTCAATACATCGTCCTCCAGCCGACTTGTCTTCATGGGGCTATTGCAGCCTCGGGCACCTTATGGCCGTTCTGCTGTGAGTCAAAGATTTTGGAATCGGACGAAAAACTGATAGTGAATTGTAACGTTCACGGCCACCTAATGACGATGGATCACTCAAATTGCGTCCCGATTCATTACATCCTCTTCCAGCAGACTTGTCTCCATGGGTCTATTGCTGCCTCGGGCACCTTATGGCCGTTCTGCTGTGAGTCAAAGATTTTCGAATCGGACGAAAAACTGATAGTGAATTGTAACGTTCAGGGCCACCTAATGACGATGGATCACTCAAATTGCGTCCCGATTCAATACATCGTCCTCCAGCAGACTTGTCTCCATGGGTCTATTGCTGCCTCGGGCACCTTATGGCCGTTCTGCTGTGAGTCAAAGATTTTCGAATCGGACGAAAAACTGAT